>NW_020454761.1:1448035-1482291 GCF_003342845.1 Nothoprocta perdicaria
CTGAAAGGGATGCTGGAATTAAACCTTTACATCTTTTTTCTTTTCTTTTTCCGTGAGCTGTATATGCTACACTTCAGCCACTAGGAAGTATGTGAGGCTGATCCTGTTAGATAGCACAGTATCTTTCCTCAGAAAACTCTCACCCCTGCGCAAGTGAGAATGGACTATTCATAGTTGAACTGGCACTTTGATTTTGACTTTGAAGTCCATTCCATGTTCCTTCTTTGGAAGTCTGAWGTTTGTGGTCTGTTTGTGTTGCATTTTTGCATGCTAAGTTGCACATTATCAGGTCTCTCGTGGAAATTCGGAGGGAGAACACAAAAATGAGGAATCATAGTACCAGAATAAAAATTAGCTCCAGAAAAGTGAAATGATTTTCTGAGGGGACAAGTTCTACGTTGTGGAGGCCCCCCCAAAAAAAATGGACAGCAAAGAAGMAATTTGGTGAGAGGAATATAATTCATCGTAGCCACCAAGAGCTCTGCTTTCTTTGTGATATACCTTAGGGTTGGTAGCAAACTCATTACCTCATCAATACTGAATAGAGATTAGTAAGCAAGTTCTAAGGGACAGAAAAGCAGAAAACAAGAAATGTTAAGATACATAGTATGTTTAAAGAGCTATTTGAGAGAAAAATGGTATTGCAGGTGCAAGGGCCAATAAATAGAATCAGTTACAAGTTCTGCACTCTTGGATTTATACAAAACTCTTATAAAACACAGTGAAAYCTGGGGGATAAAGTTCAAATTTTAACTTAAACACACAAAAAGTAGAGAAAACAATGGGAAGGATGGGAAAGATAGGAGAYTCCACTGACAGTAGCAGACTTCTAACAACTTCAACACTACATTTGGCTTGGAAGATCAGATGTTCAGTATAATGAATTCTAAGCTTTTACAGGCTGAAAGGGACCTTCAGGAAGGCCCTAGTCCAACCCTCTGCTTCAAGCAGGTTCAACTATGAAATCAGATCATATGTTGCTTGAGAATTATCCAGTATGGTCTGGAAAACCTTGATGGAGATAGAAGGTTCTCTGGGCAACTTACTCCACTGCTTGACTGTCCTCATTGTGAAAAGTCTTTCCTTATATCCCACCTGAACCTGGGTTGTTTCAACTTACGCTTTGTCTCACTGTGAAACATCCAGCTCTTTCCTCAACAGAGTTACTGTTAGCTCCCTCCCAAAGCTGTCTCTACTCCAAGCTAAACTAACTCTGGCCCCTCAGTTAAGTATTTACTTTTCCTCAGGGAACTCAAACTCAACAACCACATTGCTCAGCAGAAAGTCCATCTGTAATGCCAGTACTCTCCTTTGAGCTCATTTTTCAACAGATTTACAAGGAAAAAAAAAGAGGGAAAATTAGTTCTATAAAATGAGTCACTATTTATGAGACTTGCCTATAGGTACTTGCCAAAACAAGACACAAAAATGACACCAGTTAGCAAGCCTCTTATTTACARCTCTTACTCCTTCTATGTTCATTGCTTTGACTTCCACACATCTCAGGAAGTGTTTGTATTTTAAAATTTGTTTTCTTGGTTTGTTATTGACAAAATGGAAGGTCTGTCTGTACTTTAAGTCTGGGTTTAATTTTTTCTTTTTCTTTTTCTTTTTTTTTTTTTTTTAAAGAAGATCCTTAAGTTGCTTAGTGTGCTATGATTTGCCAATCTCCCGTAGAAAGATAGAAAAAAATGTAAGGGTTCCTCTTATTTGTTCAGCTAGACACTAGGCGTATTCAAACTGGGGACTGACTAATAAGATTTACTGGATTGAACTGAAGTAAAATAGAGTAGGGAGAACAGTGGGAGCAACCATTTTTTAAGCAACTCACTGGYTGAAAATTCAAATTCATCCAAATAATTTCAGTAAACAGGGACTACAAATACACTGCCCAAAAACCACAAACAACTCCCATCCAGAATGAAGAGATAAATTAGGGGTTGACCTGCTAGAGAGCAGCCCCACAGAGAGGGACCTCGGTGTCACRGTGGATGACAAGATGACCATGAGGTCATCCACCCTGGTGGATGCCCTGGTGGCCAAGAAGGCCAAMRGGATCCTGGGGTGCATTAAGAAGAGCGTCTCCAGCAGGTCAAGAGAGGTGATCGTCCCCTTATACACAGCCCTGGTGAGGCCACATCTGGAGTACTGTGTCCAGTGCTGGGCTCCCCAGGACAAGAGGGATGTGGAGCTGCTGGAGAGAGTCCAGCACAGGGCTACCAGGATGATCAGGGGCCTGGAACATCTGCCCTATGAGCAAAGGCTGAGAGAGCTGGRCCTGTTCAGCCTGGAGAAGAGAAGGCTGAGGGGGGACCGGATCAGCGTGTATAAATACCTCAAGGGAGGCAGTGAGGAGGAKGGGGCGGCCTCTTTTCAGTGGTGGCCAGCAATAGGACTAGAGGAAACGGCCACAAGCTGAGGCACCAAAAGTTCCACAGGAACTTGAGAAAACACTTTTTGAGAGTGAGGGTGACAGAGCCCTGGCACAGGCTGCCCAGAGAGGTTGTGGAGTCTCCTTCTTTGGAGATCTTTAAAACCCRCTTGGATGCAGCCCTGTGCCACGTGCTCTAGGTGACCCTGCGTGAGCAGGGGGGTTGGACTCGATGACCTCTGAGGTCCCTTCCAACCTTAAGCATTCTATGATTCTATGATTCTAACATGGATAACGTTTGTGCAGCCCTAAAGTTTACATTATATTCTATGAGTTAGAAGTGTTACAGTGCACTGCCTGAGGACTGAAAAAAAAAAAAAATCCTCTCTATGAGAGTTTACACTTCCAGAAAACAAAATCTTTCTTATTTCACTTTCCACCTAGTAGAGTAACACAGGTTCCACCAAAATTTTAAACCAGTAACAGTGATTGTTCAAAGGTAACACTGGTCTTCCTTATCACAAACTTTGTAAAGTCTGTTTTTTTTTTACAGATTTTCATCATTAAGTCACTGAAAGAAAACTTCCAAAAACACACTGATAATTTAATCTTAGTTCCTCTCTTAAGAAAAGGTCTAAGTTCAGTAAGTAAGTTCATTGTTCAGTTACCTCTGAAGTCAAAGTAACAAAGTTAATTACATTTTTTTGCAGTTTATGCACTGTATTCTCACTATATTCTTGTGAGGATAGAGTGCTTTCATAAGGAACATGCCTTCACTAGAAAGCAGTCCTTGTTCACTGAATATTTGTATCTTATCTTAGCAGGACAGCTGTCTTTGAACTGATGTACTTATACAAAGTAAGATTTAATGCAGACAACACTTGCATGCAACTTAATCACGTTTGAGCCTAGAACGCTTTTTTGTGGTTCAGTGATAAAATTATAAATGAACACTTTGAACAAAATCCTTAAGTGGTTAAACCACACTATAAAGTAGCAACAGTTGGCTAAAGAATCAAAACCACACAAATAAATAATTATGTATGTATGATTGATGCAGGCTCTGCATATAAAAGACGATGAGTCATTTCATTTTATGTTGGGCTTGTGACAGCTGAGCAGTGTAATTACCTTCTTTTGAATAGTGCTAGTTTTATCTTGTTGGTATTAGACTTCTGCTTTTTTTCCATATTCTAATTTCTGCAGTGTGGAAGTGCAAGACTCAAGGAAGAAAGGCATTGCAGAAATTCATTTTGCTTGGGTTTCATTAAGCATGTAAAGAGTATTTCAGTACTTTTAGATAGGTAAAAATAAATCTCATAAAAGATCAAAAAAAAGTCTCATCATCCATCATACACCTGAATACTGAGATTAATAAATGTTCCTACTGAATAGTTTTAAGTTGGATTAATTTATCTTAAGGAAAGAAAAACAAACATAAAACTCCTTTCAACAAGGCAAAAAGGTATAGCGAATGCACACTACAAATAAAATGCATTAAACATGGCATTTGAAGCTAGATAATATGTCTGGGACTTTTGTTCCTCATGCCAAATAAAATAAATAGCAAAAATAACAATATTCACAGTGATGACTCTGCCAGTTGACTTAAGAAATATGCTGGAACATATGATAAATAGCAAAACTCACTCCAGGCTATTATTATTATTACTATTATTATTAACACTAAAATATATGGAAGATGAGTGAAAAAATAAAAAATTTTAGTTTGCAATACACAGCAAAAAAGACTAGGAATATTCTTAAATACTTAAAACATGAATATCCTATCATTATTATATCTCATTGAAAATAATGAGAAGTCCAAAAGACTTCTTTGGGTAAGCAGGTTTGACAGGATCCTTATAAAGCAAGGTGAGAATGGAAGCTGCATGGATAAAACAGTGGCAGCTTTAGCACAACACAAGCCAGCTTTTTTATTATTGAGCTAGAAGAGCAAGTCCTTGGATAGGCATGTTCATTACAGACAGATTTATGAGAATCAAAAAGAAAAATGTCCCTGGTAAAGAGTACAGACAGGAAGGCAGCAATATTTTGCACTGGTTGCGAAAGATGAGATTCAGCTTATTAGTATGACTCTTGCAATAGCAAACACTGTCCAACTTAAATAGCTACACTAAAATATGGAGGCCTAGAGTAGGCCTCCACAGAGCAGGTATCAAAAAGTTGGTGAGAAGCATCTCATCTGAAGCGGCTGATATATAGATCAGTCAAGCTTTAACTTAAAAGAAAATGAAATGTCTCCTAAACAATATGAGGAATATTGTCCTGCAACCTTCTCATGGCAGCATACGTGACTCCATAGAAAAAGGGAAAAATATCTTAGCTTCTAGGTCATTTTTGTTGTTTGATCAACATCGTTTTGGCCTTGCTTAGGTTGCATTTCAGCCAAGGCAGTTTATCAAAAGTTTCAGGCTAAATACTGTGGTATTTTATAATACTGGTTGCACTGTGAAAGGCTGAGACGAGATCTACATATCATCCCCACTCTTTTGGGAGATTTCACCCGATAACCTTCCTGCTCTGGAGGGACAGAAGATGTGAATACTTCCAAAAAAAAAAAAAAAAAAAAGGGGGGGGGGGCGGAGGCTGGGAGAGAATTTACTAGAGTTTGAGGAAGAGAATTATCCCTCTCAGCTGCCCAAGTTCTGCCGATATCTGAATGTTCTCTCAGTGCTAGACGACCTGTCAAAAGTGTGTAGTAAAGGAGACACACAGTTTGGCARCCAGAAACACTACACCAGATCCAGATTCCATTACTCATTTTGTATTTCAGTGACATTTCCATCAACTGAAATGAATTTTAAGAAAGTGAAAAAGTAACTCTGGACCGTCAAATCTAGATAACTCAGTGCAGCAGCAGATATTCTTACTAGTCTATAATATTGATGAATGAGGSATACGGAGAGATTTACGAAGAAGAAAAATCAGGAATTTTTGAGGACGTTTGTTATTTTGATCTTAATATTAAATTCTGAACTCATGTGGAAAGAGTCAGTGCAGATGTTCATTTTGTATAAGAATACTCCAGTACTGCACATTTCCCCAAGACAGCAAATTCTACACAAGCAGTAAACAATCTCTACTTTAAAAAAGGTAACTTTCTTACATGATTGTGAGTAGCAAGCAAATCACTTATAGCACTATTTAWAAAGTTAAAGAGTCTCACACATAAAATCTATTAAACCTAAAACCACTAGGCTCTGTGTTCAAGGCATTCAAAAGCTGGAAGTCAGAAGCATTACTAGTGACAGGCACATGAAACAAAATCTGTGTGGTGAAGCTGTTCATTGCTGCGGCCAATTTTAGAGCCAGATCATCACTTTTGAAATATCAATATCTGGCTAAGGTCCAGCTGTATTCCTCATCAAAGCAGTATGACTCCTGACTCCAGTGAAAATAATAACCACAACTTGTGGAGATAAAGCCTTGATCATTAATGAATCTTAACACATCTCTRGGATCTTTTCCCTTCTCAGATCTGAGTTATTACTGACACCTTTCAGGCATTCTGCCAGGAATGGCTGCTCACTGAATGTTGAAAGAGAGGAAAAAAACAAAATTGTAAATACACACTAGAAAAATATTGAACTGTAGTTATTTCATTTCTGATATGAAATGAAGCCTGACATAAACAGAGTGGGCCTTTGAAAAATCACACTGCAGCTTAGACCTTCAAACCAGCACTCCAAGTTTKGGAGCCAAAGCTCAATCAGCTGTCCCTTAAGCTTCTCATGGATGGCTATGTAGCCTGATCACAGAACTTTAAAATGAAAACACCATCAATGTTGGTTTTTAACAGAAATTCCACAAATCAAGTATTTGCCCACACACCACAGCCATATGAAGTGCAACTAGAGAAGTACATGCCTATTTGATTCTGCTAGGTCAAATTTCAGATGGTTTGTCTCCCTAAATAGCCCAATGTTCATCAAGGATTCTGGAAAACTCTAGGAAAAGAATTGTTCTACAGAATTAGACTGACCAATTTAATCCTTTCCCACTTAATGTGGGGATTTAAACAGCCTTTAGAAGCCAAGCACTCACGACCACCAGCATAGGTATTCATCTTGATCCTTCAGTGTATCTAGAGGCTGATTTAAGCCTTAGATTGCAGGTTTTGCTCTTCCTTTTATAATTTAATTATCATAACTCCTGATGTGAATTACAGCTTGCAAACCATTACTTTCAAAAAAAATTAAAAAATGTATCTCAAAACATGTTCTCAAAGTCTCAAATCCATGTCAAATCTTCATGAGGAGAGAGAATCACTTTTAATGACTGGCAGTCTCGATTTCTTGTATGATCCAGTTCCATATTATATCCACAAGCATGCAGGCATGCATACACAATTCACCATCTCCAGGAAATGTGTAAGAGGTTAAGGATGAGCTCCAAAATATACATGTTTTGTAGATTTTATATAGCTCTTTTATTAGTTCAGTAAGCATTAAAATAAATGTTAAAATTCAAAATATTCACGCCACAGCACTCTGACAGAAATGTACCTCACAGTAGTACTTAAATGGACATTCCAGCAGGACAGACTGGTCATTCATGGAAGAACTGAAATGCTTGTCTGAACACCCACTGACGTTGGTGGCATGACTGTATGTGAAACTACTGACTGAATCTAGACCTCTAACTGATTTAAGACTTTTTTTCCTTTTTTCCTTTTTTTTTTTTTTTAATGTCTGGGCTCTAATCTGAAAGCTACTGGAGACAACAGAATTCCATAGGCTTCAACATATGCTGCCCATGGAAAGCACAAAYACACATATCTTGAAAACACATTTCCTTGACTGCTCTGGAGAAGTTACTAAAACCCCTCTCATCTGTCCTACACTATAAAGCTGCACAGATAATACTTCATACATGTATGTACGATATATTTAGACTCCAGAGGCCAGAAAAATGCAGTTTACTTACAGCATTACAAATCTTCCTTGGTGCACATACACATATTTTAAAATCTAGAATCCCTGAAATARTAGCATTTTAACCCTTTTTCACAGCAGAAATAAAAAACTGTCTAAGATTTTCACAGTGAAGAGCTGGAGRTCATGCTTCTGAACTCCTGTTCACAGGACTTGCGAAATGACCTAATTTTAGAAGTAGTGAGCTTCAGCTGACTTTGCTGGATTTAGGGCTATTAGGTTTCTAATAGAGCTGGGGAAAACAAACAAACAAACAAACAAAGAAAAAAAAAACCCTATAATAGTCCCTTGTCCCTTTCCTGAATCTTGAAAGAGGAAATAYACTTTTTGTTTAAACAGATAATGAAAATTAAAGGTATGTATGCATACAAACACAAATGTGCATCATTGGAGCAGTGCTAGAAATAGAGAAGGCAAATAAAGGTACCTTTAAACATGGAAAATTATGAAACAATATATGTACTTTCATCACTATGTTCTCCAATCTTTAGAGACTTATGTTTAACCACTAGAAACACATTTATAAATTTTCCTTGAAGCAGCATATTTTTGTGATCATCAAAGCTAAGAAAAGTGTATCATTTAAAGCAGTGAACTGGAGAAGCTACAGCAAGTTCAGATCTTACCATTTTTATTTACTTTTACTTTCATGTATTATTAGAAGAATCCTTTCAAGCATATTTTTCTTCTAGGAATATTTTTAATGACTTGAATTTCTTCATATTGAAGCTGAYGCACTTTTCAGTGGTTCAGTTATAATTACCAATGTAGAATGAAAATGACCACTTAATTACACAATTGTCTTAGAGACGAGGAGATAATTAAAGCCCTCAAAAAGGCAGCTGAAAGGCACTGGCTGARCAAACAGTTAAAGAAAAGATAGTCTAAGCGTTACGTAAAATAGGGTAATACATAAAATATCATATTTATAAAACAGAGCATGTGCAGCAAGAATTACTACCATGAATTGGCTGTTCAGAAATTATAGAAGACCAAAGACCTTTACGTTACAATAAGTATTGTTTAATATGAAGCAAATGAAAAATGGAAACAATATGTATAACAAAATTTAAGATTATCATAAATAAATAAAAAAAAAAAGTAAATGAATCAGTTGAGAAGTTTGGTCTATAGAAACCATAACAGCTGAATATGTTCTTGATGAAGGTTTAATCTGGTAAGTTACCTCAGGTTGTGATAAATCCAGAAGAAGTGAATACAAGAAACGCTGGAGATGTCAAATGTCAGTATTAATGACATTAAACACATATTTCTAAGCTATTTCACTGTCTTAAGCTTTGAGATATTTGCAGCTGTACGCAGCAAAATCAAAACCAGATAGATTTTGCAATTAATTGACAAGTGGTATCTATAGAATCCTCCAGKTTACAATGTGCATGAAAAATGTTTCAGTTAAATTGTCAGAAACACATATGCTGCTAAAAAGCCTTAACCCTTTCACTCTGTATCGGTGAGGTGATTATGCAGATCAAGTTTTGATCGGATCGTGGTGATGGTTAAAAAGACACAAAATTGGTTCTGTTGCTCAGAAAGAGCACACASGAAAAGTCCCATCAACTTCAAGGGATGACACGAGTCCTTGGGAAGTTCTTAGAACCCACATGGAGGATTGTTCACAGAATCACAGAATCATAGAATGCCGAAGGTTGGAAGGGACCTCAGAGGTCATCAAGTCCAACCCCCCTGCACACGCAGGGTCACCTAGAGCACGTGGCACAGGGCTGCATCCAAGCGGGTTTTAAAGATCTCCAAAGAAGGAGACTCCACAACCTCTCTGGGCAGCCTGTKCCAGTGCTTTGTCATCCTCACAGTGAAGAAACGCTTCCTTAAGTTCCTGTGGAACTTCCGATGCTTCAGTTTGAAGCCATTTCCTATCACTGGCCACCACTGAAAAGAGGCCGCCCCCCTCCTCCTCCCTCYCTCCCTTGAGGTATTTATACACGCTGATCAGGGTCCCCCCTCAGCCTCCTCTTCTCCAGGCTGAACAGRCCCAGCTCTCTCAGCCTTTGYTCATAKGGYAGATGTTCCAGGCCTCTGATCATCCTGGTAGCCCTGYGCTGGACTCTCTCCAGCAGCTCCACATCCCTCTTGTASTGGGGAGCCCAGAACTGGACRCAGTRCTCCAGATGTGGCCTCACCAGGGCTGAGTAGAGGGGGATGATCACTTCCCTYGACCTGCTGGAGACGCTTTTCTTAATGCACCCCAGGATCCYGTTGGCCTTCTTGGCCACCAGGGCACACTGCTGCCTCATGGTCAACTTGTCGTCCACCATGACACTGAGGTCCCTCTCTGCGGGGCTGCTCTCCAGCAGGTCAACCCCTAATCTGTACTGGTGTCCAGGGTTATTCCTCCCCAAGTGCAGCACCCTGCACTTGCCCCTGTTGAACCTCATGAGGTTTCTCGCCGCCCAGTCGTCCAGTCTGTCCAGGGCCCTCTGGATGGCAGCACAGCCCTCAGGGCTATCAGCTACTCCTCCCAGTTTAGTATCATCAGCAAACTTGCTGAGGGAGCACTCCAGCCCTTCATCCAGGTCGTTAATGAATAAGTTGAACAGGACCGGACCGAGAACTGACCCCTGGGGGACACCACTAAGTACAGGCCTCCAGCTGGACTCCGCACCATTGACAACCACTCTCTGCACCCTGCCATCGAGCCAACTCCTAATCCACCTCCCCATCCACTCATCTATCCCACACCTTCGGAGCTTGCCCAGGAGGATGCTGTGAGGGACAGTGTCAAAAGCCTTGCTCAAATCCAGATAGACCACATCTACCGCTCTGCCCTCATCTATCCAGCTAGATATTCCTTCGTAGAAGGTGATCAGGTTAGTTAAGCAGGATTTCCCCTTGGTGAATCCATGCTGGCTACTCCTGAGCACCTTCTTCTCCTCCATGTGTCTGGAGAGAGCAGCCAGGATGAGCTGCTCCATCACTTTCCCGGGGATGGAGGTGAGGCTCACCRGCCTGTAGTTACTCGGGTCCTCCTTCTTGCCTTTTTGAAGACTGGAGTGATGTTGGCTTTCTTCCAGTTCCTGTGTATGCAACTTCCACCATCTTTGCATTAACAGTGCCAGGCTTATGATGCTATTTCTTATGAAYGTCATCACCATACAGAAAATACTACTGCATTTGAAGCTAACAGAATACATATTTTCTTCATGATAAAAGTCTCAAACTATGAAATCAGCCTCCTTCTGCTCCATGCAGTTAACATTCATTTCACATGTGTTTTAGCACTTGGTGGTAGATAGTTACTGSCTATGCTCTTTGCCACGGGGATCTTTCCTTTTATAATTGAGAAACCTTTTGAACTGTTAATAGTTAACTTTTCTGCTGCTAAAGATATCAAGCAATTCATATGTAAATTRCAAATTGACATTGACAGCCTAAATGGACAAGGAAAGGAACAGCTTGTTCAAATACTCATGGCTATCTGTACTTAAGGTGAAAGAAAATGTGAAGTAAAAAAATATTAAGGGTCTCAAAGCATAATTTAAAATAGTCCGTAATATAGAACAGGTTACTTCTGTCATTAYGAATCAAGGACTCAAAGCAAATGTGAAGCTGCAGTTTTTTTCACAAGGGCATTTTCTGCACTTGACTTCTTCACAGTTCTTATTTTCAGTAAACTTGTCTTGGACTCACATCTCTCCGATGCCTAATCCTTGTGGAATCCACARAAAATAGGTTCTGGAAAAGAAATTATGAGAGTTAAAACAGTCCTTGAAATTGTGGTATCTTTTAACAGTTCCAGAAGAATTATCCAAAGCTTGAATTAGTTAAGAGACATCCTGCAGATCAGATTTTGCTTCTGCTTTCCCAATCCCCTCAGCACATTTTATGAGTATAAAGGATCACCAGATATCAGAGTCAAATCTTATCATTATGTGCATGCATGAATATAGTATGCAAATACATATTTGCAGTTATATATTAAAATTATGCCTTTTTGCAGGGGAACTATTAACTTGAGGTATTTATTGTACATTGAACAAGTATTTTATCTGAAATTAGATTTGGAGGCACCAAATTCTCCGTCGTAATTGTGATAACATTATTTCATGAGAATTTCATWAAAAAAAAAAAACAAAAAYATCAAAAAAACACATCTCTATACCATTTGTGTCATTTCAATTACCTGTTGTTTCCCTTAAGTATGAGTTTGTGAGCACAKGTACTGCCGCATACCAAGAATGCCAGGAACTGCATTCAGAATCTACAAAATAGCTGAAAATAGCTTGAAAATGTGTAGTGGTAAATATTTGCAAAGCAGTTACATTTACACAAAAGTATCTTTGTTGTTTTAAACTATCAACAATCCTGCCAAAATCTGGTACAATGCGCTTAACGTTCTGGTCACAACTAATTCCACTTCATCAAAGATATGCACGCATTTAAGCATGTGAMGGATCTCAGTTCTTCAGATACAAAATTTTCTAGGGCAAAGATTGCACTTCCTTAACTTTCTGTACACTGTACTAGTAAAACAGATATACAATAAGGAGCACAAATTCCAGTCAGGCCCTAAACTCCTATAGGAGCAAAGACCTGCAGCACATGCTCAAGTGTTTTGCTTGACGAACCAAGGGYCTTAATTCCTCTTGGTGCGAATTTATTCCCAGAATAACTATTTGCAAGCTCCTTCACGTTTGAATAGGATTAAAAAACCTCAAAGACCGGGTAATGCTGACTCCAGATGCACACCTAAGCATACAGATGTACACATTGGATACATGGCCGTTTGGATCTTCAAAGGTTTACAGTGTGCTAAGGGAAAGTTGGTGTAGAAATACTGCGTGCTGAGCGTTGTGCCCATTTATAAAAGCAGTACTTTCYATATGCTGTCCTTTTTTGCGGGGGAAGGAGAGGAAGGTGGAAGGCAGCGGTTACACTCGCGCCCCGGCCGCCCACGCCTCCACCTCAGCTCGCTCTGCGGGCGAACGCCGCCCGCGCGGGACGCAGCCAGGGCACCGCGAACCGAGCGCCGGCGCCCCCTCGCGGCCACCAACCCCTTCCCCGTTCGCCGCCGCCTCCGCGAGGCCACAGCGGCCCCCACAGGGCCGGAGCGAGCCCGGCGACGCCACCACGCTGTGCCGGGCTTGCGAGAAGCAGACGGCACCTCCACGGCGCGGGAGCTGGCACRCAGTTCCCTCTCAGCGACAGCTTTTAGGTGTCGGGGAGGTAAAAGCACCGCGAACACTTCACCCCCCACAGCCGCTCAGCGCCAACGCCGCCCGCTTTGTCCGCCGCGAGCGGCCCCGCCGCAACGGCCGCAACCGCTGCGGCAGCGGCGCCGCGCGCGCCGCCGCTCCCATTGGCTGGCGGCGCCGCGCGAGCAGCCAATCGGGAGCCAGTTGTCAGGCGGCCGGGGCTATTTTTAGCCTCACCGAGAGGCGCACGTACGTGTAGGCTCGCGGATGAGGGGGGCGGCGGGGCGCGATGGGGACGGACACGCGGGGCCTTAATATAGAGTTAGCCTGCCCAGACACAGGGGGGACGAGTGGTGTGCCCGTCCGAAATAACTGCGCACGGGGTTGGTACGTAGTTACMCAGGAAAATAAGCTGTGGAGGGCTATTTGTGAGGAGTAGTCCGGTCTGAATTTTGTGTGTTTTTGTGGTCTGTATATTCTTGTATAATAAAGTAACAACGCTGTAGCTGGTTGTGTCTCTGTGGTTAATATTACTTACGATAGATTGGTAGTGCCTATCGAAAAGTAGTTTACAGGTTTATAAAAAAGATCTGATAAACTCATGAATAAAACTGAAACAGTATTTTGAAGGGTTCACATAGTTAAAGTAACTTGAGACATGTTTTTTTCCCCCGGTTTCTTGCATAGGCCTGAATTCCATAAGCACTTCTAGGCACCCTTGAATTCAAGGGGATTAGGTGTGTGCTAAGCATACAAGGAAGTACACTGAGGAAGCCAGGCCCCAGGGTTAGGGGAGGAAGCGCTAAACTGTGCCAGGGGAAGCTCTGCTTCCAGCATTTGAACTGGGACATAATAAAAACATAAGTTTATTTTAGAAATGTCAAGGAAAAAATCTGGTGTTAGGCAAGTTTTTTTTTTATTATTTAAAGACACTTGCACAAACTTAATTTAGATGGATGTTTAAATATTTAGGTATTAAACCACAGGTGAGCAATAATTCGAAGGTCTGTTCTTAATTATGAGTCATCCTATTTTCTTTCTYATAGCAACTGCTCACAAAAATAGGAAGAGGGCATGAGATGCAGACCTCTGCAGCTGTGAACCTGCATCCCCCGAAAGAGCAGACTGCTTGTGTTGCCCCTGTACCACAGGGATGGATTTCACTATCTTTGCGCTGAAGTCCATGTATGGCCACCTTGAAGGAAAACCTGAAAAAAAATATAAATGCCACAAAGCCAACAGCTCTGTTACTCAGAGCGYTCCCTGGAAGATCTCTCAGTATTGCAGCAGAAATTTAGCCCAGCTGCTTTTCATAGTCATCAGCCCTTCATGTCATCAGTGATGGTCACTGTCAGGCTGTTCCCAAGTCCTTGTCCTCATAACATGATCCCTATGGATGCTTCCTGGTTGCCAGTAGGACATACCAAATTAGCAGTGAAACAAAAGAACAAAGTCTGCTGCGACAATGTTTGGATGTCATTTAAAAAAAGTGGCCTGTGGATTTAAAATCTGCCTGGAAGAATGTTGTTTATTCTGCCATTGCCAGAGCATGGATAGAGTCAAAAACATTATTTCAATGAAGTTTTTACATGCCATTGAGCGTTTTCTCTGTGTTCACGGGTTGTCAGTCTTATGTACAGATTAAACTGAGTTCTCACAGAGGAAGTTCACGCAGCGTGAATTCCGTTAGCTTTGCTGATCCCATTATGTGCCATAATGTGAGAGCGAAGATTGCTCGGCATAAATATTCATCCAGCATCTTTCAAGTCTTCACTTTTCATTCTAGTGCTGCCTGACCCTGTCTGCCACTTTTCTCCTGAATAATCATTACTGCTGAGCAATCCATTTGAAGGAAAATGAATTCGGAAGACTGAAATGCCAGGCTAACACAGGGCTCATGGGGATTGTCAGTTGGACGAGATGCAGCCCGTTGTCATATGTAGTTCTGGACATTAGGATGATAAAACACAGTTTTTGGAGTTGCATTTTACTCTGCAGAAAATGTCGTGCCTCGTGCAACGCCAATGTGAAACACACGCAGGGTGGCATTGCCCCCTGCTCCCACCATCACTGAGTTTGACCAATTCCATTAATTTTTCCCGTTTTAATTCTTGCAGGTTTTGAATTAGATCAGTGTTTTTCAGTGCAGTGTTTGCTCTTACACCACAACCCAAGGCTGTGCATACAGAGAGCCACTCTAGAGAAAATAACACTGAACTGTTTTGTGGCAGTAAGGAGACAAACACAAGGACTCATTCTGTATCAGGTGATTTGAGGCAGTTACAGATGAAGGATTTAGCCTCAACCTGATAAAATCCACCCTTTAAGTGTTGTGGGATGTGAATGTCCATTCTTCTCAATCATTAGCTTAGCCGTTAGCCTAGTATTGGAAATCGTTGTTATGATCCATTTGYGGAACAAAGCCTTGTGTTTCAGAGTGTTTTGACCTGTGAGAATGGGGACAGGTTTACCGGGTGAGCAAAGGGGTTTGCACCCCTGTATTCCTGCACTAGTGTGTGGGGTACGCTGTCTACCTGATCATGTGGCAGCAGTGTTTTCTAGGGTTTGTTTATTCATTTATTCATTTATTTATTTTTGCAGGAAGAACGATACCCGTGCACACAACCAAATTATGCGTCTGTGTTACTCCACACTCKGGAAAAGCACAGGGTCAGCACATTGAAAGTGTAAGCGGGAGAAGTATGCAGATTATGGTGTCTCACATCCATGTTTCCATCCAGCGCTTCCCCTGCCTCGGGGGGCCAAGCAGGATGAGCCCCTCTGTGGCTCAGCAGTGCAGTGTGAGGGAGGAGGCACCTGGCCCCAGGGGAGGCCGCTGGCTGCAAAGGTGAGTTGCACGGCAGGGATGCATCCCTGGGGCAGGATGAGAGACTGGATGCCTGCTCCTGCGGCAGAAATCCCGGGAGCTTTCCTGAGGGAAAGCTTGGCAGAGCGCAGCCTCCTCTCCCCTGCGCTGCTCGGAGCCAAGCCGGGTGTGGGGAGCCGTACTTCTGTCCTTAAGTGCTTGTTTTTGCCAGGTGCTGTCCTAACACCCCGTTTCTCCCCCATTTCATCCACTCACAGATTCCTTAGTCACAACTTACTTTATTTCATTGCTTCTCATCTTGGCTCCTTATTTGCAGACTCTGTACCAAGGGGGAAGAAGAAGCTGGTAGGTGCCAATTCCACTGACAGGTAGGGAAGAGTAATCATGTTACTYAAGGTAAGAACAAAGTGGTGAAAATACAGGCTTCTGGAAATCAAGTGTGAACCAGACATATTCCCGTGCTGACTGAAATGAATTATATCTCTTCCCAGTTAGCTTTGATCTGGAGTTCCAGAAAAAAAAAATAACCTGGGGTGAAGATGTTCATGGGCATAGACCCCAATGTGATGAAGTCTGCATGAATCAGAGGTCTGGTAATTGCCCAACTTCGAGCCGTCTGCCTGGCCGTTGTCACGTACTATCCCACCCGGCCTCTGGGCTCGGGTGGAGCGTAACAGAAATGGCCCAGGCATTTTCCAGCATAGGGGCAGGATGCTGCTCTCTCTCTAATGAGCTAAGTTTATAATCATGCCCCGGTCTTGTTTATAGGAAGGTTATAATGACAATCATTTTCCCACTAGCAATAGCATGATCATTTTCTTAATGTGTACTTCATGTCCACAAGTCTTAAAATAAGCCTTGTCTCTATATTTCAGTGAGTGATGCTCACATTAATACCCCTCAGTGCAGTATGCCTTTCTCTAAAAAAGAGAATTGTCTTGTAAAAGACCCGCATTTTTCTAATTAACAACAACAACAAAAAAAGTAGTACATTATATATTTTGGACTTGTCACATCACAGCATGTACATCACATTGCCTTATGTGTGGTGTGGTCAATCAGCCATGTGAGTGAAGGATTATGCATAGGCTTTTCGAATGCTTTGGGGCTTAAGCCCTCAGAGCAGGAGATCACAGATGGTTTCTGTCGTGTATTAATAGCCATCTCGGTGTGAGGAAAGGAACCCCAGAGCTCCCATAAATGCTAAAAACGTTTCACCTCTAGGATGCAGAATACATAACTTAATGCGCTATTGAAACGCTCTGGAAGCTGCTTTTTTATTATTTTTCGTTCTCTGAACTGCTTTTAAAAGGATCCAAGTTCAGAGAAACATTAATGTGCCATAAAAAATTTAAACTAATGTGACAACCTAGGATCCTTTTATTTTTGAAGCCTTTTGATGGAAGTGTAGTAACTGGATTCACAGGCAAAAATGCTGTAATCCAGTCAGCTAAGGACAAACTCACCTGTTCGATGTTCCCACTTCAGCAATGAGAGATCAGGAAACCCGACTTACCCTTAATTACCTACCCTTAATTGTACAAAACAGCATATTGCTTTGAAATGGTGGTGAACGTGGTTCCTCTCATGGAGACCTTGGGAAATGGTAGTTTATAGCTAACAAGTTAGTGGCACTGAGCCCTYTTAGGCTATGAGACCTTATTATTGGCAACATCCCGAGGTGTTAGGGGATAATAGGAAGATGTTAGGGAATACAGGTTTTTTTAGCAGTTACTGCAGGCTTGGGAAGGGATTTAATACARCAGTTTGCTTCTGACTATACTGCGTTGTTCTTTAGCAATGTTTTGCAAGATGTCCTAGCCTGTGTAGAGCTTCAAATGGAGAAAACCAAAAAAAAAAAAAGTTTGTTGATGAGCATTTAACAAAGAGGAGATTGATTTTCTGTACTTTGAGGAGTGGAAATGGATTCAATAGCACTTACAGTAGAGTCCTGATAACAGGAAAAAGTGACATCTGGAATTGACTCTGGCCTTGGCACACAGCTTGTGTGAAAGAGTAGCCCTTAAAGTCAATTCTGATCCCAGAGTCAGAAGTCCAGGTGACTGATTTCTCCAATCCACAGCATTTGAAGTTGTATTCTGGGTCCATTCCTCCACAATGTAGCATCTTGAGTCCACTCCTTCCTCAGTGCTGCTGTCCATTAACAAAAATGTTATTAAATCCTGTCATAACTTATCAGGTCATAGGGCCTGAAAAGTAACATTTGTTTCCTGTGGGTTTGTGTGTTTCCTATTTATTTGTTGCTCCCGTTGAACCACTTACCTACAGCTGTGGTAWCTGCTCCCTGCTGGACCCACTCATTGGTCCATTGGTGGGTACAGAAGCAGGTTCTGATTTCAACATGTGATTTTACTCCCCACTTGCTTTCTTACCAGTTCTCTTTTCAGCGGAGAATAACTAACCTGCCTTTTGCCTCTTACATAAAGCTTGCACTTCCTCGTTCCTTCAGTCAGTCATTTTACAAAGCGATGAGAAGGGCTGTGAGTTCTGGAGGGGAACCCTTCCTCCATCCCTGGCTGGCCCTAGGCAGGCGCAGGACACGTGGCCCAAGAGGGGTTTTGAGAAGCCCCGCCTGGCCATACGGCAGAAGCATCTGCCCAGCCTGGGCATGGCAAGGTGACATCTGAGAGGAAGCCCAAATCCATGCCTGTCCCCACGGTGCTGTGTAGCTGGCGAGCTGGCCGCGCTGCGCTGGCTCCCAGCCTCCCCCTTCTCCTGAAACATCAGTGTTGAGCTGCTGCCGTGGGCATCTCGCTGGGCTTGCTCTTCATTCTTGTTGCTGTTCCAGGTCAATAGAGYCCGTGTTCTTACAGAGCGCTGGAAAAAAAAAAAAAAAGAATGCTCTCCTGGAGCTGCAGCGGTGTCCTTATTTTTCCTTCAAGGCTGCCATATCAAGCGAACAAATACTAAACCAGTTTGTGGCTTTGTACTATCTTAGCTGCTCGTTTGTAAAGCTTTCTTTGGATTTGTCTTTTGCTTGAAATAGGACTATATATACTATATATATAAATACACACACTATATATATACATAATGTAGTATACACATTATAAATAAATACATATGTATAAAAAATAATCTACATATATACATACATTGTATCTGTTCTGTTGTGACCAATTAGTTCAAAGCTTGATGTGTTGCTCTGTAGGTGGTTAGCCAAAAATTAAAACCATTATGTAAATACAGCTTTCTCCTCTGTGATTCTCTAGTGGTTTTGCTGTGAAGTGATACTCATTTCTGAGAAGGAAGCAGACTGTTGAAAGAATAGTCATTACACTAAGTGTGGTAGAAATGTAATTGCAAGGAATGTGAAGGATGTCCAACATATTCTGGCCTTGTTTGATGTATAAAACTGTTTGCACAACTCTGCTTAGTGACTGTACAATTAATAACTGGATTGATTGCTGCAAGAGGAGGTGCAGTTAAATGCTCTCCACACATCATTCAACTCTGAATTCAGGTGACCTTTTAAGATATTTTTAAAGAGCCAACTGCTGAGAATACTCCTCATTTTCCCCGCAATTACCTCTACATACTTGTGTCTTGCCTTGCCTTAGAATTTAAGCCCTGAAAAAGATTGCCTTTGTGCCCTTTGGATTTTTGGCTAGAATGCTCCTCTTCCTGTTGTGAATTACAGCGGTCTTCACAATGTCTCTAATTTATAGTAACCATGTGAGAGTGAGCTGGGAGCATTTCGAAGAGTGCAGAACTTGCTTGTCACAAAGGTGCCTTGCAGGAGAACAAGCTCTTAGCTAACAAGGYGATATAGGTAAGAATAGACATGTATAACAAAACTGAAACAAAAGTAAATCAGAAACCAGTCAAACAAATGAACAACACGTTCCTCTCCTCAGCAATATGAGAGGTAAAAGGATTTAATGTCCAGTTATTTGCACAAAGGAATACAGTAGTTGTATGGCATTTCAGGTTTGAATCCTGGTTTTAATTTCTTTGCAACTTGGAAAACACTCTGCATTTTGAATTGGCAGAATCTTTCACACATATCCTGTGCAATTTTCATAAATTGATCCTGTTCATAGTTTAAAGTGCATTAATGAGGAAGAACTTAGCATGATTTTAAACAGCACCGACAGTATGAAATTCATGAAATGAAAGATCACCTTAAGCTGCTGCTTTGAAGTTTGTTTTCCAAATCATTTCCTACTCATGGAAAACTTGCCAAAAGTACTCCCAGAAGAGATAAAATTATTTGGCCTGCTGAAATCCATACACTTGGAGATTATCAGCAGATCAAAGACCCAAGAGTCAAGCTGTACACTGTAGGCAATTTACATAAAATGGATATGTATAAATAGATATATTACTAATCATGTATCTCTATATATTTCATTTATGTATCTCTAGTTAGTTAGTGCATGCATTACGTTTGTGGCTCTAAGCAGGTTGTGTCAGAAAGAGGGGCCTGCAAAATATATATTCTGAAAAGGCATATTTCACATGATTACTTCAGATTTACAATACTTCAGGCTGACTCTACTGTATTTATTTTCCTCCTTTGAAAATTTTCAATGATTCTTAAGTTCCTCACTCAACTACTTTTGTTGTTGTTGCAGTGTTTGTAGAATCAAAAGTTCCGCTTATGTTTTATTTCATTACACAAAAGCATCTGGATGGTTTATCTTTCATTAGATCATGGAAAGGGTACATTGCACAGAAATGACAACAACTGAAACGGAGTTTCTTATTAACACAAGTGTTTGAACTCATTGAACTCATAACAGGCTGTGAAAGTTTGTGTGTTTTTTTTTTTTTTCTTTTTATTTGATTTCCTACCGTGGAAGGTTTTTGATGAAAATAGGTCTTCTGGACAGATTTATTTGCACTTAGCTGTGCCTGCCGCCCTCCTGTGGATGATGACCTCCCCTCTGGTGGTGAAGCAAGACGTGGGTCAGGAGGTGGTGAGGGGCTCCAAAGGGGCCTCCCATCCCATCCTGTGATYGCAAGCCCAGGCCACAGAGCAGGCCCCAACAGCCGCCCCATGGCTGCCTTTCCTCAGCCCATAGAGATCCCCAAGTGTTGCACTTTATGTAACAAGCAGTGAGATGCAAAAGGAGCATTAACCAGCTGATGGCTGCATCCAGTTTTGCTCCGTGCCCCTGCTCCAGCTGCCCGTGAGGCCTGCGTGTCGCTGCCCACCTGGCGCCCTGAGCTGCCGCCCCCCAGCACCATCGGCATCAACGGCCCTCGACTTCCAGCCACTTTCTCACCTTGAGCCTGGAGCAGCAGTTGCTCCGCTGAAGGACATGCAGCTCCCTGCAGTGAAATACTTGTTCTTCTCTGGGCATGGCCCTCCTCGTCTCTCGTGGAAGCAGCRTTTGCAAAAGTTTGTTTGGTAGGGCAAAACATTCCCGCTCTATGTTTCATTGGAATACCGTATGGTCATCCGAATGTACACCAGGAGAAGAAGAAAAGAGAGATTTTAGCACTGCATTTACATATATGTAGTTGAAATACTTTGTTTTCAACAATGAAAAATGAAATCTAAACATTTCAAAGTTGCCCCGGAGTGGACCTGTTCTTTGTCCAGCTCAGTTCCTGAGCCTGGAGATCGCTTCACGGCATCTTACACCTTCATTCTTGGCTGAGGGTCCAGTGCATATATGAAAAGTCAAAAGTAGCACATTTCAATAGAAACAAAAAGTAATCCTACTTCACATGAAGATTTCTAGGGAGTGCAGTGTGGACTGTAAGTGCCTTTTTAATAGACCTGTAAAAATACAAGCAGAAATAAACAGCTTATTTTATTTATTTTCTTTATAAGTCTTCCTTTGTTTTGAATGCATCCAGACTTCTTTTCCTGCATATTCTATCCTCAACTTTTTCCATTATTGATTGTTTCTTTTTCTTTTTTTTTTTTTTATTTTTTTTTATTTTCCACAGTTTATTTTCCATTTCTCTTTACAGAGTGATGCCGTTTTATCATATTTCACTCTCAGTTTGCAGGCCCATTTATGCCACATCATCTGCTAAAATTAAGCTTCTTTTTGCCTGGGATGTATTATATAAATTCAGTCCTTAGCTGTTACACGGTGCTTCTCAGATCATGCTGAGTTGATTTCACTTATGTCTTGTGTAACCCTGATGACGCCAGCAGACCTAGAATATGCTGATCATTTTATCCAACAAATATTCATATCAAATCCTTTCCTCGTCTTTCTCCCTGTATCACAGTCCAATTTAACTGTATTTAAAAAGTGCCATGGTCACTCAATCTTTTTTGATATGGTTGCTGTCATTGCATGCAAGATGAATTTCATTTTCATCCCTGGAAATTGCTTGGAGATGTCTCTGATCTTTAAGGTAGTCCTGAAATAAATGTTGCTGTTTGAACTGCCACACAGGATTACTCTGACAGCTTGGGCTGGCCTCCCACAGCCTTATTTATCCACTCAGTTTCTTCTGATGTAGTGCTGTGCTGTGTCGTAGATSCAAGCTGTCCCGCGTTACATGCCTGTCTCTGGCCTGTGCCTTTCTCTGTAGAAATCGTTGGATGAGGTACTGTGGCGTGTTTTATACAGCCAGGCAGATGAGATGATCAGAATGATCTCTTAGGGTTTAAAATTTATTCATCTATTTCTGTGTTCAGATACTTCTGATAAAAAATAAATAAAAATAAAAAAAAAGAATTTTCTTAGTAGATAGTGCAGAATATTGCTATAAATCCAGGTAGAGACAGACTCAGAAAAAATAATAAAGATGTGAATAACCAGGAGTAAAACTGGAGGGAGGACAAGGAAACATGGAAAATTTTGAAAAACTGCCAGAATCAGATATGAGATAGGCCTTGCATATTAATTGCTTTAAAGAAGTCATCTTAAATGACATCGATTGGTTTTAAGCTGTACGTCTGCCCACGCCCTAGCTATTACCAATTAGGTCAGTAGCAGGGCAGAGGTGCTTATGTACTACCTAACTTCCTCATATATATGTCCATATAAAATTTATATTCTTAAAGCTCTTGCTCAGCTGCTGCCCAGCTGCAGAGGCCCCTTGCTCCACAGTCTCGATAAGCATTCACAGGAATCATCCTCAAAATTCATTGTCCAGTAAAGAGATCAGGGCTGGTTGCCAGCTCTGTAGGCTCAGCTGCTAGAAGGGCCCATGAGGATGTGGGATCCAAATTTCATTGAATCCCAGGCCTGCAGGAGAAAAATTTATTCAGCTCCASACCATCTGTTGAAAGTTTTCCATGCGGCAATAATTAAATAATTATTAGGGCAGAGAAAGCATCAATTTGTGGCCTGGGGATGAAGAGGGGGGCAAGGAGGACTTGACTTCTGCCCAGGCTCTGTTGAATGCTAAATGAGAAATATTTGAGCACTTGTGAGAGCAGAAATTGGAGACTGGTCTGTCTGCTGTAGCTAAGAATGTTCTTCTTGYCAAAGCAGCATCATGAGGCGCTTGAGATCCACCTTCAAGTCTCCACAGGCACCAGGAGAAATGGGGCCCATAGCTCCCTCCTGCTGTACAACGGGTCTCACAAATGAAAAGCTTTTTTACAAAGAGAAGAGAAGCCTCTTCTTTTGGGCTTTGTATGAAAGGGGAAGATTTATATTAATGTAGTAAACCATCATTTTGGGACTGGCACCTGCTGATTGCCCAGAGGGGTCTTGGGAAGAAGTTCACCTGGACTCTTTAACAGCACAGGCGTTTCCTCACTCAGCTTATGTTTTGGGAGTTTGTTATTTGTTTGTTTGATTGTTTTTCTTCTGGCTTCTGTTCTTAGGGTGCATAATCTTTACATGAAGCTCAGTCTGAAGAAAAGTTCATGAGTTCAGAGGCTGATCTGTTTATTCTAGTGACGTCAGTTTGTCCAACTCAAGATGTTGCTTCACCTTGTGAATCCTCCTCAGTCCTACCTTTCTGTATCGGGCTAGAGATGCCACCAAATACTTTGTACATAGGCATAATTTTGTGGATCTAGCTCAAAATACTCCACGTTGCCACTGGCAGGCAGAAATGGTACATGAAGCTGCATGCATAATTTGCCTTTTCAGTTGGAGCTTTTGTTTTACAGACCTTAATAAAAATTACTTTTTGTTGATCCTGACATCAGAAGTTTATCAGAATGTCATATGAACAGACAGGATTTTGATAAAGCAAATGCAATCCAGATTGCTACTGAATAAATGCAGAAGCACTGTCAAATCATCATGAATTAATTAACCATCAATATTGTATTGAGGAGTGATGGAGTCAGTCTACTTATCAGATATTCTTACCCTGAAATTATAGAACTGGGTACATAAATAAGAATAAGAGAAAGGACTGATATACTGCAATCACTTTGGTTTCCTTTTTCTTAAATAACTTATTAACCCATTTGTTAAAATTGTTATTTTTTCTTCTTATTATGGCATCACTGGCAAATTTTTGAAAGGCTAGTTAAAATATAAAGGCCAAATTCACTCTCTCTCTGTGAAAGGTAAGCTCAAGTGACTTAGTTCTTAGGATCCTGCCTCATCTATGTGACATCTGCTCTGTTTTTTGTGGATAATGAAAACAGCTAGCACACCCTAATACACAGCCTCATAACCTCTGGAATATGAAAGACCACACACATATGAAATAGGCTGTGAAAGATTCAATGTCCTCTTCACATTTGTAAATAAACACCTGCCCTGGTATCCAAATAATTAAAAGAAGATGGAGGAAATAAAGGAAATAGTTTTCTTCTTATTTTCAAAACTAAGGAGGGGAAACACTACAAATATTAAAGTGGCGCGTCAACAGATATCCTAGATGAATGACAGTTCTGGCATGTGCATCTGTCCTTAGGAATCTGGCAAATTTTGGGAGGAACATGATTATTTCTGCTGAGCAAAAGTCACTTTTCAAAGCATTCCTTTAGCCTCCTGTTGTTTACTAGCTCTCTGGGCTTCATAATTCTAAATTCATAATTATGGAAAAGTGGAAATGATTTATTAAAATGTGCAGCCTGGAAGCCATGTGGGAAATCATCCTATCTCAAATTGATCTAACCTTTAACAGGAATAATTTTATCTATTGGGGGCCTCCAAGAGATCTTGGTTCACTGTGGCATTAGTCCATTTGTACAGATAAATTTGTATAGATAACTTAATAGACCACTTGATGTCACCCTTGCTCTCCCCGAAGCAAGCACACAGCAATAATGGGCAAAGAATATAGTTTTCAAATCCTAGACCCACTAGGAGAAAAAAAGTGGTGGATTATGACCAGGATATGAATATTGTAGGATAATTTATGTATGACACATGAAACAGTCTGCTATTAAGGGCTTATATTACCTTTTATGTATACCAAGATTACCATTTATTGATTTATTTCTACAGTCCCTTCAACAGTAAGCCTGTAAAACCTGCTCTAGCACGAATTAAATCTGCAGTTCAACACCCTAAGAACTGCCACCCTAAGGATTTTGTGTTTTATTAAACTTCTGCACTTTGTGTATGATAAGCTTGGATTCATTTGAGTAAAGAAGATGAGTAGTTTTTAAGCCTTTTATTGGACAAGCTGTGTCTCCCTTCTGGTTGACACTAGCAAACAATTCAAATACTATCTAACAGCAATAATCCATTTCACAGGTGTTTTGTTGACTTCTGAAATAGCCTTCTTTCAGATATTTTTAAGCTTATTTCTCCTCTATACTTCAGTGTTATATTTGCCTGTTATTTCATGACTGCTGAGAAATTCCTATAAAACCCCAGAACATATGGTGTAGAGAGGAAGATACATGGATGTCATGCATTGTCCTAGTTTCATATGAAGTGAAGACTGAAGATGGCCAAGAATGCAAAATCCTTTCAGGTTCCACAACGTGATTAAATAGGGATGGGCTCTGAATAAGACTTTACTCCACTTTTTGCTCATAAATCCTTCTACTAGCCCTCCTGAGATGCTAAGTGTAATTTGGTGATTTTCTACCAATAAGACAGAAGCTGAATATCAGACAGTATTGGGTAGCACACAGACATGTTGATGAAATATTTTATTTACCTTTGCTTGAAAGACACTCTTCTAGGCATAGATATATGAAACTAATTGCCAGTCACTAGCACTTTAGTTGTTAAAAAATCTTTATTTGGTGCTGTTTGTGCAGAAAAAAAAAAAGTCCTTTACAAAGGAGCAAAGGCACAGGTCATTGAAAATGTAAACTTTTGTGAGGAATTGTTATCAAAGCTTAATTACAATTTCTCATTAAAAAAGAGAAAAAAATAATTGCAAATGTTTTATCAGTTTTTCACAGAGAGGAGAAAGGAGGAACATTCTGCATTCTGATAAATTTGATTAGCTGAAGTCACATCAAGAGTAAGATAAAGAATTGGAATTAGCCTTTTCTTATTTTGTTTTGCAGCACATAGTGTACTGAACAGTCTATTCTACAAGAACTAGGTAATTCATAAGTCTAACATACTACATGACCAAGAGTTGTAAAGTTGTCCACCAGTGAGGCAATCTAAAATAACCAAAGTGTCATAAAAAGACAAAAATACCCATTATGAATTTGAAGAGTCAAATCCATTGTGCCTCCACTAGAGCTACAGTACAGTAAGAATTAATACAGTACAGTAAGATAAGGAGATAACTATCATACAGATTTTGGAAAAGAAAAGGAATAAGAATTCCAAACTGAAGTTAAACAAGGCTATGTAGGTGTACTGGACAATCCCCAAACTAATGAAGTTAAAGGAACAGAACACAGGGCATAGGAAACTGTGAAGAAGAATTCATGGAGCAATCATGTTTAGATGAAGTATGTCTCCATTAATGAAAAATCCGTGCCAGATCCTCTTATATTTTCCTGAAAATTCTGTTAAATATATTAAATATATATTTTTTTCACATTTCATATTTCCCAAGTCTCAGTACTTAAATTCTCATGCTCTGGTATTTTACATTATTAGTTGTATTCAATTCTTTCTTAGCCCACTAGATGGTAGTACCAGCTGTAAATCAAGCACTGTTAAGGCTGAAGCTATGAATCATGATTTCATCTTAGGTCACAGGCATCAGGGACTGCATTATGTTCTCATATGCCACAGCATAAATTAGCTCCAGTATTTTTACAGCCATCTCTCTAGGAACATCCATGGAGAGCCAGAATTTAATGCCAGACTCTAAATTGAAATGGAGATATTTCAGTCTAAATAACTGTTTGCAGGCAGGCACTGTGGTTACTAACCTCATTTAGGGATCACATTTAAAAGATACAGAAAGTTTTTGGCTAAAGGCAACAACTTCTTCCTCAGAATTGACTTTTACCTATAAACCACAAAAACACAGGCAACTTTACTGCAGCCGGAGGAACATTCAATTTCTCTTTTGGATTCATTAGCCCTTTAGTGTATCTGCTATTTGGTAGCCAGCAATTTCACATAATCTAAATCCAATATGAACAAACTGAACATGATTTCTATGTCAGTTGCTGAATATTTCTTAAATGTGTTTTGTTTTACCAAGCACATATATGCCTATCAATTGTGCATCCATTTCTGCAGATATTCTTCAGAGAACAGCAGGAAGAAACAAAGTTTGTTCTCTGGAAAACAAAGAGTAAGCCATTGTTACTAAAATTTAGCCTCCATTCTTGTCCAGTGAAAAGTTACTACTCAAAGGAATGCAAGCTGCTTCCATTAGTCTTGATTATAATGGACATAAATGTATTTCAGGCCATGGAACTGAGTGTTTTTAAACAGTAGTGAGAGAAAAGGGAATAGTATATGCCAAAAGGACAACATGTGAATCATCCTGAATCATCATCCCCTTGAGAAAATGGAAAAAGTTATGACACCTGCAAGTGGAAGGGCCATCCACAGGGCACGGCCAGCCAAGTATTCTTGTGCATATGATGGCTCAAGTAATACCACAGACTGTCCTATCGGAAAAGATTTTGTTTGTCTGCTCTGCTCCCTAAGGTCCTCATTCAGCAGTGTACTGGGGAAATTGTGTATCTGCTGATAAAACAGTGCAGTCTATTAAAGGAAAAACATTAATAAGAGGAAGGAAAAGGCCAGAAATTAATATCTCAGTGAAATTATAATTCTCTGAGACTTGGAGTGAGAGAGTCAGAAAGAAAAGGGAGAGTCACCAATTGTCTTCCAAAAATATCCACCCTAAAATCATTCCAACAGTTTATGGAGCTGATCCATATAGTTTTCAAACTGATGTGAGTCCATGGTCTTTAGAGAAAAATAAAAGGTTGCTAGTTTGTGTGTACCTCTTTCTTACATGTTGACATACTCTTTTTGGGTTTCTTCTATATCTCATATTCTTCCAGAAGTTACATAGCTGATATATGTACATACCTGACATATGCTCAAGTATATCATCCATCAACCTTCTGCTGGACAATACACTTGAGCAAATGTAAAATTTCCTTGAGCTCCTGCTTTTTCTCTTGTTCTGTGCTCCCCAAGTCACAGTCCATTTTTTTGTACTTCAATTTTTGCAGCTTTAGCACTGAACAACTGTTGCATTTGACCCGAGATCATGTGCTTTGTACATAGAAATTGAAGCAGATCGTGTGATATAAGGTTATATTCCTTCAATCAAAGGAAAAAACACTGTCCTCCAAATGAAAAGTAAATACAGGATATTATTTTGGCAATTACAGTGGCAGCTAAATCCAAATGATTTTTGGATTTTTTTTTTTTTTTTACTTTAATTTCCGGTTCTTTCAATCTTTAAAGATGTTAAAGATGAATCTGTCAGAGCTGAAAATGAGAATCTCCTTTTGAGGATGTTTATGAGACAGTTTTCATCATGTTTATGATAGACTGAATAATTAACCTTTCCAGGCATATTTTAAATAGATCAATGGAGAATAATTTTATGTGATTAGAGTGTTTTGCAAAGTACTTTGTTTCTCTATTGACTGTGGTTTATWCATATGACTTACGGGGAAGTATTAGGTGAAAGCAAGCCATTCAAAATTAAATTTCATGATGAAGCAGGATGTTGACCTTGATTTTCTTGCTCAAGTGTTTTATAAGCATCTGTTTCACACAGGAGTCATAACTTTTCATTCCATCCAGTATTGCTACTCTCACAAGTCAATCTGTAGAACAAAAAATAGAAATTGAATTTAAACTTATAATTACTGAAATACCATCTCCAACCTTAGAACAGGAGAAAATGAAGAGACACTTGAAGTGAAATTTTAGAGTTTAAAAACTCTAACCATCACAAGCTGGGACTTTGTGCTTATTACCTGGATATGCTATTCACAAATGAGAAAAGGTAAGACTGTCTTGAAAATATGTACACATAGTTACTCATTAATTTTTCAAATCACTATATTCAATTTATATGTACCATGAAATTCTATTATCAGAGTTGCATGGATATTGTATATAGTTTTCTGCTAATATTTATGTATATATTTTAATGTCTTCATATTTCTAGTGGTTTAGCAATGGATCTACTAATGCTGAGAAGACTCCAGACATTGGCTGTCATTTCATACCTCTGTAGCATGATGCAATCAAAAGGAAGAAGGCATTGGCAAGGACATATGTCTTGGAACATGGACCTTGAAAATGGGTCTACCAATGTAAATAAATAAGGGACAATGGTATTGTTCACATTTTCTTGGTTTATTCTCTAAACACTCAGATTATTGTTCAGACATCCTTGAATAGCACTTGAATAGCACTTGAAAATGCTGAGAAAATTAATATCAAGATATTCAAGAATATTYAATTTAAAGTCAAACTTGGAGCAGGGGTGCCCAGTTGCTCAAAAGGTCTTTAAGAAATTCACCCTGATCTGATATACTAGTATAAACTGTGAAAGCAGCTCAGGGAAACAGGTTACCTTACAGGTTGGCTGTCTTAACAAAGGCAGGAATTATATGTTCTTTAATTTATTCTTGTATGTTTAATTAAGAAAAAAAAGTGTTAAGGATGACAAACACTAAAATTGGATATGGCCAACATAAATAAGAGGTGGTATTGACCACATTGAAATAATTGGCCGTGGTCTATGGTTCAGTTTCTCTGACTGAGGGTCCTGATCTTAGCAGTCCACAAAATAAGTGAAATGTAAAAGGAGTGGTCTGGTAGAATATCTCATTGTAGAATACGGTGCGTTAGTTGTGACTGGAGAAGTGTTGTGTCTCAGGTGCTTTTGATGAAAAATAATACATATGGATTCCATCAGCATGGATCCTGACAAAAAGAAAAAAAAAGCAGAAAATAGGAACAAAACCAGACTGAAACAGTAAGAAAGGAAAAATAAGTCATTTCCACCTTGGAAGATAGCGATTCAAGAAAATTGGTGCTGCAATACTTTCTTCATTAGGTGCAGCTGGTGGGTTTGGCAAACTCCACTTGTTTTAGGCAAAACAAAGCTTATAGCTTTACAGTGTCATCTGGGAAGCAGTCCTTTCATCACTTTTGTTTGGCATTAATATGCTGCTTACTCTTCCAAAGGAAAATGAAACAAGTTTTCCAGAATTTAGTATTTAAATTGATGTCTTGTTCGGGAMGGACAATATGAAGCTAAAAACAAAGTGATGGAAGGCTGCTGAAAGTTTTTACTTAAACTTCAAAGAAAAGACAATTACATATTGCAGTACAAATCCAGCCGTAATTCTTAGAGGGTGTTGTTGAAAAGGAGAACATAAGAGCTGATCCAAAGGGAATAAATAGTTCAAATGACTTTTTTTTTCTAGCTTTACCATAACATCTCATAGTATTCCTTAAAAGTTGGGATTTTAGTCAATATCTTTAAGTTTTACTTAAGTGTCTGTATTGACCTCAGCTGAAATAGAACAAGGTGCTTCTTAAAGTCAAATGACTTAGTGACCACAGTCCTGCTTGTGGAATTGTAGAGTAGTTCCAATGAGAGAAGTCATTTCAGTTTCAGGAAGGTACCAATACAGTCTGGAGACCTGTGGCATTTTATGCAGCTTTCAGAACAGGTATAGCCAAAAGAGAGAAAGGCGTTTGGCAAATGCATAATTGCATGAGGAGTTTAGAGACATCTTGTGTGTTTGTTCTTTGAGAAAGTTCATGCAGGGCTGCTTCAAAATCTCTAGTTGTTGAAGGGAAAAGGACAACTTATGTATATATAGCACAGCCTAAGAGTAATGCTTTGATATTTGGCAAAGAGTAGACCACAAAAATTGGATGATTTGGAAGGCATTTAGGTACAATTTTTTATGGTGACCTGACAAAAAGAAGAAAAGAGGGAAAGGTTCATACCTAATGGGAAGTTTCAGGATGTCAGAACAAAGGTTACACAACGATAGTTATTATAGCTATGCAAGAAATCCATAGATTTTTTCCTCTGGCAATGAGAAGATGAGAATAAAATCAAGAAGGAAAATTCAGTAAGAGTGCATCAGATCAAACAGAAGACTAAGAGAGAAGTCAGACTGAATTAGCATAGAGGTCTTAAGTCACTTCTTTAAAAGGAGCTTAAAAGATCTGTATAGAAACTTCAGTGAAACTAGAAATACTCATTATAGTTAACAAAAAATAAAACTCAAATCCTAAAAAACAAATGATGAGAAATGGTAAAGTTACGAAGTCTGTTGCTTGGAGCTGAGTTTCCCAAAGTTAAAGATCTGTTAACAAAACAAGTCAAATTATGGCCAATGRATACATATTTTTTTAACTGTAGATCAAAAACGTCTCTGCTTGAAGCACCAGTTTTTCTAACCTAAATAGCTCTGCTGGTGTGTGATTCCTCCTGCGAGTTTTCACATGCATTAAGTTAGTCGATTTTGTAAGCTGATACTGTTAACAGATGAGTCTTTGTGCACTCATTCATTAGTCAGCCTGGAGTTTCTAGGGTTTGTTTTGGTAGTGATGTGTTGTTTTTGTCTTTGAACTTAATAAATGCTAGGAAACCTATTGTAAGATTTTTATTTTTTAGAATCAGCACACAGTGTGTCTCTGGTAATTATTTATATATAAAGAAGCTTTAAACACATGTTCTCAGTGGTACATGTACTGATTTAACTGTAGACTTCAGTAGAGAGATTTTATCTACATTTTTTTTTAGCAGACACTAACTCCAAAGGCTCAAGAGTTCATTGTGTCAAATGCTCATTTTTTATGAGTGCATACTTTAGGAACAAGGACTCTCTGAGAAAGAAAGTACTGTCTCTTTGAAGCTCTGGCATGCTGCTGAGCAACATTTAACAGGCTTCTTTCTGCTGTCAAGAAGCATAATGAGCTGCCTGCTAGAGAAGAAACTGAGGTGCATTTCTGTATTTTTACTTCTTGAAGAACAATTTTGTTGYACCTGGAAGAGGAAAAAAAGAATCTTCCATCCTTTGTTCTGTGCTTGGTAAGGCATGAACTGGCAAATGGGACAAATTTGGACTGCAGGCAGTTCCATTCTCTGAGAGAAAATAAAGAAATAAATAATTTAAATTAGTATTTTTTGTTATTTGATAAATTATGCAGCTCTGCATTCAACAAATGTAGAGGAATGTGTTTCTTTTATTCTCACAAGCACACAAAAAAGCACACTCTCCTTTGTGGTTATGCATATTTCAGTGTTGTCTGAAAGCCCAGTCCTAGGTGAGCACTCAACTCTGCTAGCTCAACATACACAGACCTTAAAGGTAGTCCCTGCACCAATATATTTATAATACAGAAACAACAACAAAAAAGTATTTTAGGAGACAAATAAAGAGAACTGACCTCAATGTGATGTGTAGTGGATTCAGCACACAAACAAACTAATCATTCTYAACGTGTCAACTAGCTTGGAAGCCAGTTTAGTTTCTAGGTGAAAAGAAAATGATTCAGATTTCTAAGCATAATTATTGGAAGCTCTTCCCAAGGGTGAGGATCAGCATAGGAGTAAACTGAAAATGCCTGCTTGAAAACTGTGCAGCTGTGAAAGGGAGACTGGCTGTGCTGAAAGGACATCACATCTSATSAAGTGGTGAACATGATGGATTGAACAGACATAAGCCATTAGGGACTTTAAAAGTGACAAGTCACTTGAGTCATTCCAACTGTTCAGATTTAATGCTAAAAGCAATCAAGTGCCTCCTGACTGAAGAATGTGCATGGCAGTATGACTTGTGTACATCTCTCTCTCACRCACAAGTCCCTAAGTCCATCAGGTTAAACTGACGCCCAGTGCCTGTGCTGGTTGCCTGGAGGTTTGTGGTTTATGAGTCACAGACCGTAACACYCCAGAAATCCTCCTGCACCTCCACACTACACCTTTTTCTATAAGAGAAATAAACAAGATTTCCACTCCCTAGGAAACAAATTGATCACCCTGAAGTTAATCTTCCTTCACAAACATCAGCAGACATCTTTGAGCTGTACTTCTGTACCTTTGCATCCACCCATCACCTGCTCAGCCTGTGAACCTACTTCCCAGGAATTTTCTTTCCATATGTTAAAAATGATGACAGTCTACCAGAACCTCTTGGTAGACTTTATACACAGCACTCCCATTCCTTCCCTCCACATCCCGTCYCACCCTGCTGTGTGCACGTGCACGGGCACCACAAAGGAAACAGTTAAATAAGTTAACTATGAGATTTTAGATATGTTTCTGAACTTTTTCATATTAGCAATGGGGACATCTGGGAAAATTGTTTCCACTGCCATGTCAGTGGCTTCTTCGCAGCTGTGGAAAAAAAAAAAGAAAAAAAAGAAAAATGAAAGAAAAAAAAAAGAAAAAAAAACACACCAGAAATACTAGACACTAGTCTGACCTCTGAAACTATTTTAGAATTGGAATTGAAAAGAAAATTATAGGCGTATCCAACTGGATCCAACAACATACACTTTCCTTGCAAGGCTGTCTGATACATCTATCTCAAACTAAATCTGTCTGTCATCAGACTCTATTCCAGTCAAAACCACGAGGAGGAGAGAGTGAGCTGAAATAGATGTACTGTGGGCTCTGCATGATAAATTTGCACAGATGTGCATGATTACACAATTGCTTGGCTCAGAAAAGGGGACAGTAAGTAACCAAAAGTGGAGTACAGGTGGTCTTCTGCTAAAATATTCTCATACAGTTGCATGAGTATCTCTGTTTTTCTGTCAGCTGTTGATTTCTCCAAGATTGGCTATTGAGAAAAAATGCTAAATCCCAGAAAATCTTTTAAAAAAWTTATCAAATGGGAGCAAAATTAGATCTAGTGGGAGAGCGCAGAGGCAGAGATAAAGCACACGGAGCTAGGATCAACAACAGTGATGAGAAAGCTCAGAAAGGAGATCCAGAAAGGAGATCTTTACAATCCAGAGAGGAGAAACAAAGTGATATAGGAAGTGAAGGAAGTGATATCTGAGGCTATTCATAATTTATGAAAGCATGAAACTTGCATCTGTCACTCCTAAAAGCTATGAAGAAGCTATTGCACTGTATGTGTGCATTGTAAGTAAATGACAAGGTGTGTTTTTACTGAGAGCTTTTATTACAAGCTTGAAAAGAAAACAAAAGTATGCTATGAGAAGAGACTAAGAGAATTTTTTTGACTAGCACGCATGGACTGAAGGAATTGCTTTGCAGCTAGTCTGCAATGTGCTGACCTTGAAGTTTAAGGAGTTTAAATTTATTACTTTAAGTAAATRTTAGATTGAACTAACCACACAGGCTGATGGGAAGTGAATGTAATTTGGCCTATTTGGCAGGATAAGAATGAAGCGTCAATATTTAAGCAATTCATTATGTTAAAATTTTGAGTCATGCTTTTTTTTTTTGAGACAGAGTCATTTCCAAATGTAATAATAATTAAAAACAAAAAAAAGAAAAAAAAGAGAAAAAAAAAGGTGAAACCAACAGTATCTGGCTACTACTTTGCCAGGAATCCTGTAATCCTTTGTAGGAGAGGTGGGAGGAGAGGGTATAGTTGTCAGCAGTAGTGGGTGGAAGGAGAGGAGAGGAGAGGAGAGGAGAGGAGAGGAGAGGAGAGG
>NW_020454761.1:1482386-1529949 GCF_003342845.1 Nothoprocta perdicaria
AGAGGTTTGAATGAGATGAGCTGCAGCTGGCAACAGGCAACAGATAGTCCAAAGGCAGTATGTCAGGAAGACTGCTATGTACTGGTATGTGGAACTGGATAAGAAGTCCATTAACCATTGTGTAAAAAAAGTATAAAAAGAAACTGATGAAAATGGAATGTCTTACTATGTCTGTGGTTAAGACTAGTATCAGGACACGGGGGAAGAGTGTTGTCCCTTAGCTGAAGATAYTGGTGAGTCTTGATACTTCTTCAAGTACCAATACGACGTTGGGAAGCTATATAGCTGTGCTTGGGAGTTCACACAGTAATAAGAAAGGCATGTCCTCTCTGGAAACTTCTAATGCTTCATGGCTTAGGAAATCTTACAGCACTCCCCAGCTACAATGCAATTCTATATCTCTGGCAGGCAAGGTGGAAACTCCGCAGTCAAGTGGAAAGCTTGACTTTTTACTGTTCCTCTGTTACTGCATTTGGATTAAGTATGAGTCCATGGAAATAGTTTCCCTGAATAACAATAAATGGGCTGTAAGAAGTTTTAATAAAGACACTTATACTTAGGACCAGGACTCCCTGTGACTCCTCATCTCCCATAGTTTCAGAAACAGCAAAAAGGCCAACTATCAAGTTGATGTAAAAGCTGGAAATAAAATCTAGCAGTTCTTCAGACATGAGTTTGTATTCAGTCTGTTTGTTAGTGGCAATCATTACATATAGCCAGTAAGACTGAGAATTATGGAAAAATAGTGCCATGGTTGATTAAAATAGAAAAACATTATAAAAAATACTGACAATATGTAAATAGATATTCTGATATCTTAGAGAAGATCTGGGCAGACACCAGAGACCAGAGATCAGATTAGAGGGCATTCTCCTTTGTAGCAATGAAAAATGGTTCCCAAAGAACTGCTCTATACAACAAGCATCATAGGATTACAGGTTTCTAAGGGTAGAAATATGGTGAACATACCTCCTGTATTATGTAACAATATGGACAATAGGGCCTCCATACATATCCTGTTTTAAACAGAGTATKCTTTTAGGAGAACATCCAATCGTGATCAAACTCATACTATATCATGACTCACAACAGTTGATAAGGTAGTGCCTTAATTAGTTACTTTCTGAGATCAAAAGGTAACAGTTTCGAGGAAAAATGTATCTTGGTTGCAAATTTCAGCCACTTGATCTTGTCAGACCTTTTTTAGTAGTCCTTTATCACCTTTTTTCACTCCATGTCTGTGACTAATTTGTGATCACATCACTAACCACTTGTTACCAGATCGATCTTTTCCAGTCTGTTCTTATAAAACACATGTTCTAATCATTCATCTAATCATCTCCTGTGTTTYCTCTGTCTTTCAGATCTCCATCTTGACTTGTGAATACCAGACCTGAACACAACATTCCAGTAGTTAGCCATATTGTCAACTAAAACTAAAAAGAACAAAAATATAGACTATTTGCTCTGTGTCTGTACAGATTACAATGAGACTAAAATGATAGTCACCCTAGAGAAAGACTTCTTGCAGGAAAAGACTTCAAGACAAGAAGGGAAGAATTTTATGGTAAAAAAAATGTTTGACTTTAAGGTCCTCTGGTGCTACMAGGGAGGTCAGAGTTCTGATGTACCCTGTCTCTGCATCAACATTTCCATTCATTTGCAAGGAGGCCTTGTAGAGGCTTCCAGATTTACTTCTACTCCCATTGGGGATATATACCCTTCTATAGGCATGCTGGTATGGGAATCTGAACCTTGAGAGAAAGCCCACTGAGGAGAAGCAAGGAACAAGTAATGTTTGACCAGCCTATGGTGCCTATGGTGCCTATGGCATTTTACAGTCCTCTGTGAAAAATGCTGTCATGGGATCACCAGAGTTGTGTGCTGTTCTAGCCATAGGGAAAYACTAAATGGGATATTCTGTTCTTAATGGGCTGAAAGGCAGACATTACATTTCTGCTTTATTTTTTTTTTCTATCTGAGAGTTCTTTCCAGATTTATGTTATTTTGTGTATGAGATTATAGATAAGACCTCTTGGTTTTTTTTTTTGTTTGTTTGTTTTGTTTTGTTTTGTTTTGTTTTGTTTTGTTTTCTATCATGGGCTATACAATTTTGGGGACAGGTAACTTGTTAAAGAATACAAAGGAATTATGCTGCCATGCTAAACTATGCAACCTGGCAGAGAGGTGCTTCTGATCACTGACCATTACTAATTCAATCAGTTTTAATCTTAACAAAGCATATAATCAGTCTCTTCCATGTGGATAGTCTAGGCAAATAGATTAGAAAAATAACACCAGTAATAACTGAAGAATTTAGCCTACAGTGCAAAACACAGTCAAAGCTGAGAGCATGTTGAAGCTTATAATATGTAAACGTCAGCACATAGCTGAGGTAGAAATGATTATAAAAACAATATATAGTGGAATAATTGTAATGTAAAACCTTGAGGCAATCCTTCCTATTTCAAGCTTTCAGGAAGAAAATATCTCTTAGAGTTTCATCTTACCTKTCTGAAATCAAAATAGGCAGAGACATAATTACTTTCTAGTTTCTTCAGTCAATCCCCCCTCCACACTTCTTTTTTGACAGGGGTGTGTAATTGATAACAATATGTTCTTTAATTTTTTAAATTTACTGACAACCTGTGTAAAGATAGCTCAGAAACTGAAGCATTTGTACACATAAAATTGGTCATTTTTGTGTTTGCTTGCTACATTTTGGTCAGAGATCCCAGAATACAACTAATGAATCAGCAGGATTATAATCTCATCTCTGTTTCAGAGCTAAGCAAATTGAGTGCCAAAATGTACATTTTTTTTTATCCTTATTTGGCATGTAGCTAAATTTCATTGCTTTTGGCTCTCATATCTATGAGTCTGATATCTATGAGTCTGTTGTGCTGTTTGAGGGCATAGGTCACAGGCTTGAGAAGCAAAACCCTCACATCAGGGCTTCACAGGGTTCTTGCTAGGGTTGCAAAAGGATCCAGGTTGGTGCCCCAGGCTTCTACTTTCATCACAAGATCATCCTCTACCAGTCTTAGCATAAATAGCTACATGCTGTTGAATCAAGGCTGGTATAAACCAGAAAAGAACCACAGACATCAAAGATTATTTTTATTATTTTTAATTATTTTACTTATTTGTTTATTATTTTTATCAGTTAAAAATTGAAAAGCAATGGCCTTTATTTTAAYGGACTGTTTGACTTATTACTACATCTCTGTTCCAGAAGTATTTCACTCTTTTCCTAATGCAGTGGGAACAGGGAAAATCCTGAAAACAGAAAGAATTCCAGTAAAGATGTTTCCATCAGCTCTTAAGTTCAGTGAGAAGAATACAGCAGTGCCACTGAAGCACAACAGCACTAATCTAGTCTTGAAATGCAGGTGTGACACACTAGCAACAGAAGGATAGAAGGGGGTATCACGGACATAGCTGAGTGATCTTCTGTTCATTGCTACCACTCACTGTCCTTTGCTAGATTCCTCTACAGAAATTTGGGAGGGCAGGAATACCGGGAACAACTTCCAAATGCATCTGAATAGGTCTCGTCTGCCAGCACCTGCAGAAGTGTAAATCATAGGTCAGGCAAGAACGTGTATTTTATCATGACAGAGGATCAGATTCAATCCAGAAGGGGATGTCAGGAGAAGGATAATTAACATCCCTTCTACCACTGGGAAAAAAAAAAAAAAAAAAGGATGAGAGAAAAAAGACTTATGATTCAAGAACTATTAAATTGGCAAAAGCAAAAAGAAAGAGCTCAGAAATCTGCAATGAGCTAGCAAGGAGAGAGAAAGGGCAAAAATAAAATCACGCTGTAGAGAGGTAGAAGATGAAATTGTTACATACACCAACTCTTTTTTTCGCTATTTATTTATTTATTTATATTTATTTATTTTTTTATATACCAACTCTTTTTTTCACTATTCCTCTGCCAAAAGAATGTGTTTGCTATGGCAGGTGAGCCCCACAGTTGCAGGAGCAAAATGTTCGAAAACTCAACACAGAGCAGATAAAGCAGTGTAATTACATTCCATAAGTGGCTTAAAAGTAATTATAATAAGGTATGTGGCTACGCATGATAATGATGCACGGTGGAAAGTCATGTGCAAGTAACAGTCATCTATAYAATGACTGAATCGATCATTAGGACAATATTGATCATATTCTATACAAAATAGAAAATTATAGCCATGTTAGTATGACATTCCTGGGTGACTATATATTACATGTACGTGATTACCTAATGAACAAATCAGGGATTTGCCATGCTCCAAAGCATGGGTTAATGGTTTACCCTTTCTTGAAAAAAAACCTATAAACCTAGGGCATTAGAGTGGGATATCAGTATCAGGACACACATCACATACACTCAGAAAAAATGAGAAGCTTAAAATAAAAAATCATGAAACCCCCTTAGAACCAAGTCTATAAAAGATATTTTTTTGAGGGAAGATGATGTGCATCTTAATAATTTAATAAGAGTAATTTAATAATAAATAAGAGATTTTGATGTACATACTGCTGATGCAGAGAAATAAGTGACACAGCAATACAWCTACTTCAGGAAACTTGGATATCAGAAAGCAAGTTTACACACAGATAGTTTTGAAACTTTTTTTGCTGACATGCTGTTTTCTTCACCTTCCAGTTTCATTTTTCTCTTTTATCAGCCGTCCAGTGCTCAGACAGAGAACTATCAAATAGCCCCTATGGAATCCCCTTAGTGCCAGACATTTACTGCTCAGCAATAACACCATAGATTTCATCCAACTGTCCGAAGCATTTGTCATTGGAGCTCTTGATCCTAGACAGCAAAAAGCTCAATGATGGAGCCTTTAAAGGAGCCTTTGAAGGTGTGCAGAAGCATCTTTACACGGGTAAAAATAATCTTAGCTGCGTCCCARCTGGCAGAGATGGGGCAGGACAGCGGTGTCAGCAATGTGCTTGGGTCAGCGCAGGAACCTGACGGGGCTTAGCCTCCAGCATAACAGATTAACCCTCAAAGTCATCCCCAATGGGATGTTTCGCTCCTTGCACATAGTCAGCACCAACTTCAATCAACCGAGAAGCATTCCCGTAATTCTCCCCCAAGGAATTACATTTAGCAGCCAATAAAATACCGGTAATTCCTGACGATGTCTTCAGTGAGCTGTCAGAAAGGCTTCATCCCAGTCACAATCAAATTATTAAAAACGGCATTAGGGAGGTGGCATTTAATAACATGATTAAACTGGAAAACCTGATCTTGGCAGAGCATTCTTCCCCTGGAATACCTCATCCCTGTTCTGATCTCTGACAGAGCTCAGCAAAAACATGTCTTCAGTGAGGCAAGAGCATTTCTGWCACTTGCAATTCTCACCCAGATTCATCTCTCAAACAGTAAAACAGCCTGTCTAGCAGCTGGAACATTTAAAGGCCTGTCAAGGGCCTCTTTCAGTGGTAGGCATAAAGTTGAGAGCCATCTTTTTCTTGTTCAGTGAGAGAACAGTCAAACTAATTTTAATAATTTTGCTGTACCTACACTAGGATGCCTGAGAATCTATCGGGTAGTCCACTTTAATTAAAAATGTGTTATAAAGGAGAGACAAAGCACGGATAGACCTCAGTGAGTATAATTTCCTATAGGAAGAATGAATGAATAGCCTTTGACCTTGCCCTGTGTGATAATAAGCATTTTAAATAAATGCAGATTAATCATAGAAACAAAAGAAATCAATAGGTTTATTTCAAAGTATTTAGMAGCAATATTTTAACAAATCTGTATATTTGGAATCCTTATTAGGTAACTAAAGTTAAAATAGAATCTTTTTTAATTGCTACATCATGGTTACAATCCATGTTATGCAATTGGCAGGTTGTATATCTGCAGTTTAAATAAGCCCTTTAGGAAAAAAAAAATCCAAAAAATATCAAAATGGGAAGGTCCTAGTATACTCAGATTTAAAGTTACAGATAAATTCAGTGCTGGATTATATCATTGCAGCATTGCATTATCAGATCTTTTTTTACTGCTATTTTCTAAACTCTATTGCAGATTTTTCCACAAAAAATACACATTGCTGGTTATAGTAGGAAATCTTCCAGAGCTCTTCTATGTATATTTGAAGCTTGCAGAAACTTGTATTTATTTTTAGGTTGAAGTTTTATATCCATTTCACATGCAGAACAACTTTGACAGATTTGTTCTCTATCTAATCTTCCAGCCATTGGGATGCAACTGGTGACACAGCATCCAGCCTCAATAACCAGCACTGAACAGAGACACCAAAATTTAAAATATAATTGCCTTTAGTGACCTTTGCAGCCAACAGGGAAAAGTTAGTACTTAAAGCCATCTTAGAATCACATCCTAGAAGCCCCTAATATAAACACAGGCTCTGCTCTCTGTGAAACAGTGTCTTAAGAAGATAATCCTTATTTCATCCCTTTCTCAGTTATTCAGTGGTTGCGAAGCCTTTCTTTCTGTATTTGTACGCTCATATATATTCCTGGTGCATCCCTAATGCAGCGATAGGAGTATAGAAGAGAATGGGAAAGCACTCCTCAACCTGCAGAATGAGGTCCAATGCAGTATATGTACTTCTGCTGATACAGATGCTCTATGTCATCCCTTTGTGAAAAAAAAAAATCTACTTTTAAAACTCTCTTCAACTCTATTAATACTTTAAGCAAAGGGGAAGAATAGGGAGAGCTAAAACTGCAAACTGGAGCTCTTACAASGTCTTCCTATGCAGAGGTAATGGGACCACAGCATTTCATCCAACATGACAGCAGTGTGGTGTTGCAAAACATGGGAGGAGAAGAATGTAACCTGCAAAGACTTGATAACGAGATTAGTTCTAGGGCTTCCAGGTGTGCTCTGGGCATGAGAGTAAAACCCATCTTCASCCAGATTTAGGATCTGAATGGAAATAGCTCAGAGACTGCAGCCTTAATTGTGAAAGAATTTGGGGCGGTGGGAGGGAAGAAGAAGAAACCTATCACTCTCCTGAGGGGGTTAAACTGGAATTCAGAGAATACCCCAAAAGCAAGGAATTTCACACAACTTGTATCACAGAAATGCACATGCCTAGGACCCCACTTCATCTGCAATACAGATTAGCAATGAGGGGATGTTTTACCCACTGCTAAGAATTATCAGCCATGTGCATTTTAAAAATGTCACATACACCAAAGGATGGAACACAAGTTCTAGAAAGAATCAGACAGACAAAATGGACAAAAATAGCTAGCTGGGGATTTACCTAACTGGAAAGCTGGGGAAGAAGAGTGTATTTTTGCACCATGACGTTGAACAGCCCATATGGAATATGGATCCCTGGCTGCTGTTCCCCTTGGGTGCTGCTCAGTGTGTATCTTCCAGACCCCTGTTCTAGGTTCACGAACCTGGGCAGCAGGTATTCACTTGACCATCTTTCCCACAAAAGCATCAAACAAGGAATTTTCAGCAGAAAAGAGCTGAAAAGAGCTCTTAGAAATACAGCTTATGCTAAGTGATCTTTCCTGCAATATCCAGGATTTGGGGAAGATAAGTAGCAGGCTGGAGGCAAGCAGCCCATGTGCAGAGGCACGTGCCCTGCAGTTAAGGCAGTAAGGGCTTCACGGGAGCCTGGAGACCAGGCGCAGGGTATCAGGGCATGGAGAAGAGAGGTTTGGAGGGGCCACCTCAGCTGTTTGCTGCCTATCCAAGGCTGGATTAGCTGTAGGTTAAATCTGGCATAACTTTGCCTCCCATACACAACCACAGATGGGAAATTCTGCTTTCTTCTCTTTGTTTGTTTATCCTCCTGCTCTTCCTTAACTCTTTGAAATGGCCAATTTTCTTTGCATTTATCATGCTGGAGATTTAATGTGCAATACATGGGATATTGAATCTTTCTTTCCAAACAGCAGGTGGTGGTGCTGGGTTATGCTGATCCCATGAAACTGSTTGCAGATGTGGCTTGACTGTTGAATAACAGAGGGGTAATGGATGCTAAATAACCTTTTTTTCTTTTGTTTTTCCTCAATATGAGGATCACTTAATGTTTGCCCCCTTTTTAGCAGACAGTTTTGCAATTGCTTGAAAAATAAATCCTACAAAATAAGTACTTCGGAATTTGGGGTAAATATAGCTCACAGTCTAAATCGTTATTCATCCTCTAAAAATCATATATATTATCTGTCTTTTTTTATTTTTACTGAAAACTAACTAGACAGTTTTGTGTTTCTTAACTTCTGGAATAGATTCATGACGTTTTTCTTTCATCTTCCAGATTACTTGTTGTGGGATATGTGCCTGGTCTTCTCTGTTGTYGAATAAGATTGCTCTGGTTTTCAGCCTAGTTACTTCTAACTCAGTTTTAGGTAAATATTTTCCCCTCTGGAATTAGCAACACTGTGCAGTGCCTTACACTTGTTAATGCGTGTTTCATTTTCATTKCCAACTCTGATCCCTTCAATATGAAGTCTTTTGCTAATTAAATATAATGTAGGAATTAATCAAATTCTAAATGAGTTTTCATTTCATTTCCCTGTTCTTTCTCATTGAGCAGTATCATTCTATTTCCCACCAGTGTCATTATCTCAAATTATTATAATAATTTTGAAGCGATGCCTGGTCTATCAAAAATAATTCATGAATCATTCTATCTTACCCTTGAGCAGCTTCACTGTTTTTTTCCCCATAAACTGTTCAGTCCTTCCACACCTTTTTGGAAACCTTTTTGGGTAAGATTTAGACAGGGTTTCTGGTTTAAAATGTTTTCTGTAGCAGAGGTTGAATAAATACTGCTATGACCTACAACAGCTGTCCCAGCTACAGCATGATTGTGTTTATCACAATATATTAGTGAGTTTATTTGTGATGTGTTTCCAAAAATGCAGTGTTGCCTGGGCAAAAGATACTTAGGAGAACGTGCATATGACAGTGCTGGTCTCCCATAAAAGTTCTGATGACAAAATCACTGCAGGGTGCTGTACTGCCTCTAGGGTGCTGTAATGCCCTGAGTTAGTCATATACAACATGACACAGAACTAAGCTAAAAAGGAAACACAAATGCCGTTTCACAAGATTTTTGACAAACTCTTGCCCCTGTTGGACTACACAGTCAGTCCTTGTACAGTGCCACTGTTTAGAACATGGCTGCAAATACGATCACCTGGTATTTCACGTAATTTTGGCTTACCTGTACAAATTAATTTTAATGTCATCCACAAAGCACCCAGAGAAAGGCAGTTTTTTTCTGGGGTTATCTGTCCAATGTAAGATAACCCCAGTTTTCCCTGGGCTCAGTCATTCAAACAATTTCATTATTGCTTTGCCAAGAGTTCAGAAAGAAAAAATTAGCTCAGGCTCCTGCGTAGTAGTGGCATGTTTGCAAATATTATGGGCAGGAAGGATGATCTTGTGACTAGGGCCCCGGAGTGTCCCAGATGTGCCACAGATTTCCTACAGAAGTTACTTAATCTTTTGGGGCCATATGTTCAGCTGGTATAAATCAGCATAGCTCCACTAAAGTCAACTCAGCTTCCTGGATTTTTTACAGCTGAAGGGTCTGACCCTTTGCAAATCAGTTTGCCATCTGTAACACAGAAATATTAACACTTCCCTACCTTACAGACTGCAAGAATCAACTCATTAAAGTTCATTTGTCACTCATGTAACACAGTTTGAGAAGCTACACAAGTACCCTTGTAGACAAATAAACTTGGCATTCAATGTAGGTCTTAAAAAAATTTGCTATGGATAGAACTTTTTTTTTTGCAAACATGGGACTGATTATGACTTTGTCTCCAGCAATAAAACATCCCCAGACCTCCAGAAATTGTTGAATGCTCATTATTCAAAGGGAGAAAATAGTAATTCAGCACTCCTGAATTCTGCTGAGCATATACATCACAAAGAGCTAAAAATCAACATGGGCTGAAACCAGAGGGTATTTCAACAAAAGACCATCCTCCTGCAAGTCTTTCCTTAGTTTCTTAAATCCCAATCTATTGGATTTGATTTGGGCACCACCAGTGCTTTACTTTAGAAATGTCTGTTATAATACTAAGTAATAAAAATGAGACAATTTTTTTTTTCAACAGTTACTGGGCAATTAAAGACTCAGTTCTTCAAGGGACTGTAAGTCAGTGGGTGGTCTCATTGATTTCAAGATTGCCCAGACACTTAAATCTGAGCATGTGCTTATGTTTCTTGTTCAGCTGGGCTCTCCTAGAAATGCTGGTAAAATTTCCRTTTTACAGACATTTCACAGTCTCTGAAATTATTACTGGAACTGCCTCCTCTGGGCATTACATGCAAGGCAGTCTGCCAGTGTCTTCTGACTGATTTAATGCCATGACATTGAGGCACAGAATCATGACACTTTTTCCGCTGAATCCACAGCACACTGCACATGTCYCAGTACTTATCTTTTAATTACTGCACCAATTCCAGGTTATGCAAAGAAATATTAAGACAAACTTCCTTTAAAAATTCTTTTCTTGAAGGACAAAAGCACAAAAGTACAGCTTACATTACATTTGACAAATGATCTGCCAAATCTTTCCCTTCCCTCACAAAAGTTAAATGTTACTAAACAGAATTCCTACGCGGTAATTGTATCAGAGCACGTGGAGTAGGCTGAGCTGCAAGCAAAGAAAAAACCTTGGTTACATATGTTCAGCTGGTAATATGTGCTATTATACTTTCCAGTGTCCTGCTGGGCTTCTAAGAAAATATTTACAAGATGCAAATAAAATGTAAATGGAATCCTATTTCAAAATGAATGAATAACATCCATGTAGCTCATACAGTTTTACATACTGCACCAATGTTGCCTTATGATCCTCTAGGACCTTTCCTTGCACAGAGAGCTGATTACCTGAAATACAGTACTGCTTCCTCCCTTTTTTTTCTCTCTCTTTTTTCTTTTTCAAATAGACATTCTGTTCAAGATTATCTGGCCTTATAACACATGCCGTTAGACTTTATCTCTTCATCGTCTAAACAAACCCTGGTTTCTGAAATGGTTTCCCATTTCCACAGGTGTTTCTTATCAGTTCCACATTTTCTTCTGACAACAGGAAAAAATAATCATATGGCCCTGCTTAGTAGCTCTTGCTTGACCCAACATTAAAAAGCTTTTCTGAATGCAGAAATCTGCTGCGTGGCTGCTATACTATCGCTATACCCCAAGGGTCTGCTGCTGCTCCCTTTTGTACCGCTACAGAGAGTCACATGCTTGGCCTGCAGCAGAAAGGAACATTTGATTCAGACTGATGTGACCTATTTAAAATAGTGGAAAAAATGCATTTATTAGGTACCTTTTACATGATTATCTCGTTAATGAAATTATTTATTTACAACATGTTGACCTCTATCTCTGCTCCTATTGCTATTTCTCCTACGTGGAAGCCACATGAAATCCAGCCCACTGATYCTCTTCTTGGTTTGAGTTTCTCCTTTACTAGTGCCTATCCTTCACCTTTTGGCACCTCACATATTTTCCTTCCACGCGTTGCTCTACTCCAAGAGAAGAAAAAGATGCAGTTCATGCAAGTGAAATGATATATTCTGAGTTCTGATACAGTAACTACTGTGAAAGACACAGCAAACAATATAGTTTACTGTTCTTCATGTGGTTTTTACAGTGTCTATGCTTGACATCTGTTACCCTCTCATCCAGGGGGAAAATCTAGAAGGTGATAAGAATTGCTGCAAAATTTGTCACCAACAGTGTGAAGGAAGGGTAATGTAAACACTTTGAAGCCGCAGGCTGAGATCTTGTCTTTTWTTTTTTTCCTTGTGAATTTGATCCATCTTATGCTACTTTTTTTAAACTGCAGAAACAGGAAAACACATATTGGGAATATGCAAGCCTTCAGGTAATTTTTACATTGTGTATTTATATTTCCATATTACACTATCTACCATAAAAACTTATGTCACAGAAAATAGGCGTCTACAAGGCACATGCATGCAATTCCTTGTGTCATTTTGAATCTTTCCCATGTATTTAAATTACTTATTAAAATACTTGTAATTTATATGAATGGAACTAGTCTTCAATAAAGTATTTTGTAATAATTTTGGAGCAAAACATACAATTAGATGGAAAGCTTTACAAGGCTGAAACCCGTCTTTCATACTGCTTATAATTACCTAGGAAGGACATGGATGCTTCAGTTTTAATGGGCACTCTGAGATGCTATAGCCACTTATGTAAATCATCATTCCTGTCATCCAAATCTTACTCCTACAGTAAAGGATCTAGCACATTCCTTGCCTCTAATGCTGGTGGCCGAGCCAGAGCGACAGAGACCTTCGTGGGCATGAGGATTAGCAAGAGTTTATCATTGCTAGAGGAACTCCTACAGCCAACGATGTTTTTTTCAGAGATATTGTGCAACTTGTAGGGGTCTTTTTTTTCACACTAAAAGGGTGGATTTTTTTTTCACAGATCTACATGAAACAAAATGCCTGCAGTGAGAACAACAGCAGGGACAATGGAGGAAGCTATAGGCTGATGCTGAGCTAAGTCATATGGATTACCAGTATGCAACATAACTTACACACTTTACGAGGACAGATGGTTTCTGTACATTCACACTGTGATCTTTGCAAACAACTTTTAGGTGGTTGTCCAAAAGGATGGGCTGTGTGAGCAAGCCACATTGTTTAAAATGCAAGAAACATGTTGTTCATATCAGCTATACTTTCCTTGCCTCTTACATTAATGCACTAGTCTTGTAATATAATCTAAAAAAGAAAAAAAAAATATTTCTCCTGTCCTCACCATCAAGGACTGGTGGAGAGAGTGTAGCTGAGCTTCACAGCTCCATTTTGTTTTCTGTTTCCACTGCTGCTGCTTAAAAWTTGGGAGGGGAATGCTGTAAAATCACTCTCTTGGACTGGTGTTGCCCTTAAAGGCCTGAACCAAGGTCTTTCAGTGCCAAGTGTTAGGGTGCCTGAGCTACAGTGGTGCAAATGAACAGCTGCGTGGGTTATCCGTGTTATTTGCTATCATGCCTGGCATGGGGGTCAAAGCGGTCAGAGATCCAGCGTGTCACCTTCTGAGGGACACAAAAGCACCCAACGATCACAGCTGGACCTGCTGATGGCTTCTGCACTGCTGCCCTTGCCCAGAGGCTCAGCCAGTTTCTGTAACCACAGTGAAAGCGGCGTGTGCTGCGTGGTGCAGCAGGGCCTCCTGCGAGTGCTCTGGGCCGCAGGGAGACGTGTAGTCGGAGTGAGACTACTCTGTTCTCGGTACTACTGCACTTCTCTGCCGGAGTGAGAGACTGCAGCRCTTGCTTGGAATAGTCATTTCTGTTTGTTTGTTCACTCGAGCGGTTCTCCTCGCAAGAACACTGTCCCAGAGCCTGTTGTTCACCTCAGCGACACTCGCTCAGACACAGGGGCCCCAAGCAGCGCTGCGCGTGCTCGGCCTTGCGAGAGCAGCAGCAGCCGCCGCGGCGCTGCTGTGTGCCGCGCGCGAGGGAGGCGGCGCCGGCGCAGCCCTGCCGCTGCCTGTCGCGGAGCCAGGGGAGCCAGGCGGACCCCGGCTCTGCTCCGCTGCTCTGCGTGGGCCGCAGGCGGGAGCTCGCGCCTGCCCAGCGCTACGTGCCTCTGGAAAACRCAGAGCCCTGTGTGCTTTGGCCTGCGACATGGGCTTCCATGTCGCTAACCAGGCAAATTTCTCCCCATAGCTCTATTTGATTTGTTTGAGAGCTCCAAACAGGCGTGTTTTTCGTCTGAGAAATAAGTAATTAAAGAAAACTAAACAAACAGGAGGGAGGGAGAGAATGCCTTCCTGTTCTCACAGCTTATCTCCGCAGAATTTAAACACGCTTATCAGCCAGCTGYGCCCTGCTGCAATCTCCTGCTCCCATCTCTTGTCCCGTCCTTAGCGGATGCAGGGTGTCTGCTTTGCATCATCCGGCAGTTTGCACTGGCTGGTTCTGATAAAGGAGCCTCCGCCGGAGGAGAGGTGGGAAGCTTGGAAAACAGCAAATAYGATAATGAAAAGCCTGGTGCAGACAGCAGCGGCGACATCCTCGCTTCTGCCCTGGCAGGCAAACACAACCAGGTTCTAAAGTGTTTGCTCGATGTTAGTCGTGTCCCTTACACATTAAAAAAGGGCTGTGCCGGCACACGTGGCGCTGGGGGCATGGGGCCATCGCTTTTTCATCAGTGCCCAGACGCTTTCCCACTTTTCCGCTTGCCCTCGTGCAGCCACCGAGGGGCGGTGTTGGGGCTCGGAAAGGGACCAAACCTGGGGGGGCCACTGCTGGAATGGGGGGGAGGGGAAAATCCCCTGCCCCAGAGGAAAACAAACAAAAAACAAAACAAAACAAAAACTCCTTATTTTATGTGCAAGCCAATTCTGATTTTTTTGGATCATTTCTCGGGCTTCCTGGTGGTTTCAAGTGTGCTAGCTTGGGTTTTAGTGAACTTGGGCCAATGTGTGGCTTTGCAGTGCAAAACCACACTCAGGTTTGCTGCTGGGAACGTGTCAAAAGGTGGAGCAGGAAAGGGGGTTGTTTGGGGTTATTTTGCACAGCTTATTCCCTTTGCATTTCAGGGTTAAATGAAACCAGATCTCAACATTAAATAGAGAGGGGGAAGGAAATGTATGGACCTTGATCAAAAGAGGAGAAAGTATTTGCTTAAAACCCGAGGCTGAAGCTATGGAGGCTCCAGCTTTGCAGCCTCTTGCAACAGCTATTTTAATCAGCCCATGGCCATGCAGGAGCTTGGGGGCTGGTAGCCGGGATGGCTGCCGAGCCRTGAACCAGTGGTCACTGTGTGCCAGCCCTGCCTGGAGCTGTGGCCTCCCCTGCTATTCTTCCTGGGCCACGTCCCATGCATCCTCCAGGCTGGCAATCCAGGAGAAAGAGCAGAAATTAAAAGTACTAGAATCTTCATTACTAGAGTACTAGATAAATAATTGTCTGTGTTAAAACCTTATGAGGTACACATGATGCTGTTTCATATACTCTTTCTTTGAAATGTTGTGTGCATTCACAAGCCCTTTGGAGGGCTTGTAAGCAACTATTTTTTCATTAGTTTGCAGTTGAAATAAATGTGAAATAAATGTGAGAGGAAAAAGTGATTAAACATTCAGTTAGACAAATCTTCCACAATGTATCAATCCCCTATTTTCATCATGCTGCCAGAAGAGTCAAAACAGAATTTTCCTCTCACCCTGCACACTGAGTTCTGCTCTTTTAGAGCAGCTGTTAGTTAAAGCCAAGGGGTGGTCATGTTTATCTTAGGAAGAATTTTTGGCAGCATTCACTCCAAAAGCTTGGGCTGAAATATTTCTTTGTCTCCAAAAGAATATCTAGTTGTGGGAATGGGGTGACTGCATGGATGTGAGCAGTGATGAAAAACAAGTGAGCTCATCTAAATGACCACTGCAAGGTAAAACTTTAGGTAGCTGGGAAGTTAACACCTATTACAAACCAACTGACGTAACAGCCAGCCCAGAAGACTGCTGAATAACAGTATTTTTGGGAAAGTGAGTGTTGTGCATGCACTCAAAAAGATGGGATTTCTGTACTGGACAACCACTGGATGTGAGGAATATTCAAAGCTCAGAAGAGGCAGGGATGCACATTGTGGTCTTGCTCTCTAAGCATGTCAGTGGGCCATGTATCTGATTCAAAGTACGCAGAAATGGATGGAGAAAACATATCTTCACATTACTGTTCACCCTGAACTTAGGGAGTTTTCAGCAGTCCTCAGGCAGTAACTATTCTTAGTGACCAAAGTGAAAGGCTGACAACTTTTCTTTCCTTCTCAGTCCAGTAGTGGTACCATTCTTTTTCACACACATACAGGCACACAAACCCCACCTCCCCCCACCCTGAAAAAAAAAAATAAGAAGAAGCAAATCAGACATTTATTTGCTTTTGCTTCACCTGGAAGACACAAGACAAAATGATGTTGTTGGGGATGTTAAATGGTGTGAAAAAAGGCATACCGAGACAGATTGAGATGAATCTAGAGACAGAAGGCATTCTGTAAATGAAATTCGGATTATTTAGAGGGCTGTGCTCTAACAGACTGACCAAAGTAATAAAAAAAAATARCAGGACCTGCAGACGAAAATGACCCACGGGCTTGCTGGCCATCAGGAACACATTCCCTGCTTCCTCAGCTGCCTGCACGATGARAACAGGATGTTTCCTGCAGAATAGCCCCAGACATTCCTGTAGAGTAATTTAAATACACGACGTTCTTCGTGTGATACTGAACCGACCAGGAATCTGAACCAGAAGGAAAGGACTTTCTGTCGGGTGGAGGATTAGCTCTGTTCTTTAGTTTCAATGCACTCAAAACCTTGATGAGGCTGGACAAAAAAAAAAAAAAAAAAAAAAAGCATTCTTTGATGATCACACAAAATAGGATTATTGTATAAAGTTTCTAAATTCCAGAAATGTCCAGAAATGTAGGATATAAGTGTATGTCAGAAATGATGCAAGCATATATGGATATCGAGAAGGGCTATTTTTTTGGAGGTGGTATGATATTATTTAGGATTATTATTTGTACATAAATATAACTTTGCCAAAGTATCTGGCCATTAAATGCATTTCAAAGATGGCTGCAAAAAATACCCACTTAAGCTGWTCTTCCCAGAGTGTGTGCCCCGTGATGGCATGCAGTCTGGTGTTGTGTGTCCCCATGCATCTTGAATGTGCATAGTTGTCCACCGTGCACTGGCGAATATTCTGAAGTCTCTCACCCTGTGGGCACTCCTTTCTTATCAGAAGTTTCTGAGGTCTTTGTTCTCATACCTTCACAAAAGCTCGAGTATGACAGTCTTTTGCTCTTTGCCCTCTTTAGTCACAGTCAGTTTATACCCTTTCAAAGTTGGATATGTGTTGGCAATCTGCAAAAACAAGTCTAATATTGTTTTCCAAGTGACAGAAACTGAACGATGGCCTTGATTGCCCTCACTGGAAGCCACCCGCAAAAGTCAGTTCAGCGTAGTCCAATGAATGTGGAAAATAAATCTTTTCAATACTAGAATCACATTTTATATATGGCAATGAGCAACTGATTGCTAATCTGATGTTACAGTATAGGAAGTGGGCTGGAAAGATGTTTTTAATGTCTTAAAGGTTAACTGTAAAGTCTATCTGTAATGCCTATCTGCCTTYAGTGGCATTTCAAAGAGCAGATTGCTTTCTTAAAGTCTCTCTCTCGGCTTTTGACTGATCTGAAATTTCCAATCACTTCAAGGAAATTTTTCTCTACCACAGAATAACATCCATAGTTTCTCAAGAGAAAAGAAAAATGTCTGACTTCCCCAGTTGCAATTTTTGTTTACTGGATTCAGAGCAGTCTGGAAACTCTCGAGGAAATAAAATTCAACCCAAGTGTCTTGTTGCTATTTATTTAGACATTACTGAAGGCCTAAACATTTATCTGCAGCAGATGAGCTTTCCCTATCTGTACTATTTAGCTCAAATTTAATTACTGAATTGACAGCAAGCGGAAACGAAGGCATCCTCTAAGATACCTGGTAAACTTCAAGCMCAAGAGGGACTGAGTGCAACCCTGGAAGCCCTCCTTGTTGAGCTTTGTCCAAATAGCTGTGTCTGTCCCGCTATATGCTGTGCTTCAGCATGCTCTGGTTTCCTGCTACACGATGTGGCCGAGGGGCCCCAGCACTCRCACATGAGCAGAGCAAGGGGAAGGAAGCAAGGGCTGGGGGCTGATCTTGCCTTTTCCAGCACGTCGTCAAGACATAGTCTAGGCAAGCACTGAGACCATGAGTTTGGAAAGTGCTAGTTGGACCTGCCAGCGAGGGCTAACCACTGCCTGTCTGGGAAGGACGACACACATTTTTAGGAAAGCACTGGTTTATTCTTATTCAGCCATGTCGCCCATATGGAAGGCAGCATAATAGCACAGTGTGGCCTAATTGCTCACATCTGGAGCCCGCTGAAAATGTGAAGTGGAATATACGCAATTGCACTGGAAGAAACATGATTTACTCAACTGTTCTTGGAAGCAGCAAGAAATAAGCACAAAACAGCTACGCTCCAAGCGCCTCACTCATCGCTGGCTCCTTGCACATTTGCACACGTACACACATGTATATCTGGACTGGTGCACATTTTCCCAAATTCACTGATGAAATAAAAGCACAAAAGAAGCCCATGTGCTGGAAATAGCCAGGACTACTCCGTACTCATCAAAGCCATGCAGTTCTGAATCTTGAAATTTAAAGAGAAAGGCAAATAAATCACACTAAACAATACCGACAGTAACAGCTATCTCTGGCACATTATTTTCTGCCAGAGTGCCACTGTAAAGCCAAAGACATAGGGGGACACGAGCTTCCTCTAAGGAGCTGTGGGTGAATGGCCCGTTATTCTTCCTTGTAATAATTTTACAGTGAAAGAAGGGAAGTGGTGCAAAGCAACTGAAATATCCATCTTTGTATTTTTTCACAAAGTCAGAAATTAGAGACTCCATTAGAGCCCAGTAGAGCTGCCTTATTCAAATAAAGCTGCCTTTGGAGGGAAGAGGGACTTGTAAGTATGGAAATTTCATGTAACTCATGTGTGAAATTGTGAAATTCTTTTTTTTTTTTTTTTTTTTTTTGCCTGGGGGCTGGCTTTAGGTGGGGTGGGAGGACCTTAAACCTGTTTAGACTAAGTTGGAAGTTCTGGGTTTTGGTTTGGTTTTTTTTTTCTATGTGTGTGTGTGTCAGTGACTTGAGGGAGTTGGGAGATTTTGCAGTGAGTTAAGTTTATGAATGAGTGTGCTAACAACACTGTAAATGTATGCTGAGTTTAAAGTTCATATTTGAAAACAGCAGTATCACCTCAACTACACTTTCAGTAAATGTATGAATGAATGCCACTCTTCCCAAAAAAGCTAAAATCTGTATATAATGTATTCCTTGGGCTTATTTTGGTAATTCCAAAGTGTGCATACATAAATACTGGGTYTACTCTCGGATCAAGCTTTTACTTCAGTCTCACATGTTTATGAAAAATGAGGAAAGGGAACCAAAAGTGAATTAGAGAAAGAAGACAACAATTCAGAACAAGCATACACCAGTTCCAAAAATGATCCTTAGATTAATTTATAAAAATATCGTTCGTTTTTTCCTCCGTTATTTGGACCAGTAGTCAATAAATTAGTTTAGATAGCATCCATTCATGCAGCAATCACCCTGTTTCTGGAATCCAGTCAAAAAATAGATTTATTCAGCAGTCAAAAAATGTTAAATTCTTTCCCACCTCTTGGCTTCTCTTTACTAATCTTTCTCCACCCATAATTGTCTCTCYTCACACATCTTACTATTACTGACTGACTGGATGCCAGATTTACCTTCTGCCAGGTTAATATTTTTCCCCTCAGAAGCTTCTGGGAGGGAATTTTTGCATATAAAATCTATTCAAGATTATAATTAGACCAATCCATGCAGTTAGGTGGGTTATTTCTTCTCTTTGTTTCTTGCAGACAAGTCCTGCCACAAATTCTTGAGCTCTGCTCCACCCAAAGGCTGGCTTTTGTTCCATTTTGTTTTGTACTATTTTTATTAAAAAAAATTCAACCTACCAGCAGAATGTTCACATTTTTTTAATAACTGTCCTTGCCACTTTTTGAATTTGTTTTCATTGAACTTGCTCATTCTCAAGAAGATCCTAGCAGGAGTTGATATAGACAGCTACTTATTTTATTGTCAGCTCTTGTACTGAAAAAGAAGAAAACATTTATTTGGGCTACTGTACAGAGGACTCCTCCTTTTGCAGGGAATTCAAATTAAAAAAAAAAAAAAAAGAGAGAAAATATAAAGGAAAGAGGCTCAAGTCTCCATATTTGGCATTTTAAGTCTTTACAGAATTATACTCTACCAGAGATGAAAGAAATGATGTTAGATGCTCTTTAATCTTCTCTTACCAGCTATACCTCCCATGGTCTTCCTGTGGGGACAGGGAAGAGTTGCTGGCTTGTTCTATTTGGGTTTCTGTAGCCCTGCATTGACCTGGCCAGTGTCCTGATGAAACCTGCAAGCCAGATCATCTCTGGAGGCAGTAAGGAGTGTGCAGTTGCATTTGTCTTGGTGCTATTTTGTGCTATTCCTTGCTTGTTTGTGTGCATAGGCATATGAGTCTCCTTGGTTACTCCCTGGCTTCAGAATTTTACTGCTTGTCACAATAAAAAAGGTTGGCAAAAACAAAATATGAAGAAATGCCATATTATGAATACACATATTACAAGGATATGTGTTGTAGAAGTGTSTGCAAAAGCCAAATTCATACATCAAATGTTGCTAGACAGACACTACAGAATGCAACTGCCTGGCGAGTAACCAGTGGGAGCAAGGAACTAAACTCAATAACCATAGCAGATCCTTCCAGTCTTCTTCTACTTGCCCTTGGACACTCAGTTTTAAGTAGGATAGGTCAAAGGAAGAGCTCATAAAGCAACAGCTCTAGCAGTGACATGCAAATAAATAATAAAATGCTATGAACAGTATTCCAAAAATAGTAACTTTCAAACATTCACAGGGTGCCAAGGGCCCTGGATCTTTTACGCGGCACCGGTGAGTTTAGTCTCCTCATTTCGTGGCAATGTGTCAGTTTTCCAACCAAGAAGTATTCCTGGCTCTTACCCAGCAGTCATCATCCAATGGAAGAAACTCGGCCTCAGACTGGCACAGTTGTTGTACCTGCTGAACCCAGATGTTCTCTTCAGATGTGGCTTCCCTGTGAAAGAGCCCCATTTGGCAGGACCTGCAGGAGCGAAGGAGAGTTCCTGTTACTTCAATCAAGTCATTGCAACAGCAAGTACAGGATTCTTTGTACCATTACTGTAAGGAAAGCTCTGGCCTTCTTTTGCAGAAGACCTTGTGCAGAAATACTGTAATATTGGCTTAGTTTTTATATGGAGTTTTGCAGTAGGAACTGGAGACAACAGAGAGTAACAGATTATCAAGACAGTGAGTCTAGAAAACACCATAGAAATCCTTCCTGAAGAGGAAAAAAAAGAGGAGAGGAGAGGAGAGGAGAGGAGAGGAGAGGAGAGGAGAGGAGAGGGGAGGGGAGGGGAGGGGAGGGGAGGGGAGGGGAGAAAAAGAGGCCTCTAAACTTGACTCTATCAGTCACTGGGAGAAAATATTTAGCACTTTATTCTCTCTGAATGATACCCTTGGGCTGGAATACTGAGTACTCGTGAGCTAATTGTGACCAGCATATCTCAAAGAACCAAAATATTTAAATAAGTGAGTCCATTTTAATCAGTTACTCTTATCTGTTCTTGTCCCCTTATAGAAAAAGCAAAAATAAAAGCCTTCTTCCATCCAGTATTTTAAGACAGAAAGTATTTGTTTCTTGGAGTAAAATTATCTTCAGTTCTTACACCCTTCCAAATATTGCATTTCACAAATTTGAGAACACCAAAATTGAATTACTTATATTTATTCAAGAAACCACAAAAATGCTCAGACCTTTCAACCACTAGTATTGTGATTAGTGTGACTCCTATCTGACTGCTGATGGTGAAAATGATGTCTTATTTTTAAAATAAAAAAAAACATTCCAGACACTCCCATGTGGTTGAAAATAAAAAGAAAAACATAAATACTGCTCCAGTAAAAGTTTCAGTTAAAAATAAACCTTCACTTTCTTACCATTAAAGGAGACCGAAGAACTTCTAAAGTTTTTTACTTTATATTTTAATTATCATTATTATTTTACAAGCATTGCCTATTAATATTATTAATAATGTTAATATTAATATATTAATTGGTAAAGCTTCTAGCAAAGTCTCCTGGGAGATGGATTTATGTTGCAAAATRTAGAGCCATATGCTTCAACTGCATGGAGAAAAAAATGAATGAAAGAGAGAGATCTACCCTAAAATTGTCTGCAGTTGTGAGCTGGAAGGGGTTAGAGTATTCTGTAGGTATGTTGTAAAACAGGATTGCACAATCAGGCAGAGTAAGGTCTTGAACTATGGCTTTACACCACCCAGTCCTGGTTCTAGCTGTCTGATCCAGTTAACATTTGGTTCCTAATATAACATAAAACTACTCTAAAGGAAAAAAAAAAAAGAAAAATAAAAATTTTATACCGTATCTAAAGAGTGAGAAAGAATTCAGCTCTCTGAGCCAAAATGTGCATAAACAGTGAATATATCCAAAAGCAGAGAATCACTCCTTGGCTCCTTTATGTTTGTACCCATACCTATGAAAAAGATTAATTGAAAAAATATATAAGATGATGCTTGCATTAGCAGTAAGGTGGATGACATGAGGCAAAAAGTAAAAGGCAAGTAATGAGAATCCTTGAAATAGTTTACACCTTGAATTTCGCTGTTGAATGCAGGAGAGTAMTGTAAAGAGAAATAGCCTTGTTGACAGTGCCTGAAACAGGTCTAAACATATACAAAAGAACAGAGTTTGTGTAGAGCGATATATACTTTGGCTAGCTCTTCCTTATGAATTGAGGAGATGACAGCAGTGCTTCTACAGCTCAAACTGCACTGTATTAGTTTAGTTCATTACATTTTTAATGTAATTTTCAAAAAGGAGCATTTCAGCACTTCCATGAGCCTTAGACTCTACCCTGTTGAGTCCGCACTCAAACACAGCATCCTTTATTCCATGCACCTTTCTCTGTCACAGTTGGGTTGTCAACTGTTACATACACAGGAGTCTTACAGACCTGCAATTTGTGTTGCCAAAACAGATCATCTTGCTTTATCTTATTCAGAGATAAGCTACTAGATTCATATATGTCTTCCATTCATCCTCATTCTTTAATGCCCTATGAGAGAGGAAGCAATTAGGCCATCAGAGATAGAAAAGGAGAAGCCTTTCAGCCAGACAAACTGGAGCAGCTGTGGTGCTGAGAAGGAGCAGAGACATTGCTGCAATCCCTGCCCCAGCTTGTGCCTTGGGCTGAGTGCTCTCCTGCCCGATGCGCTGGAAGAACAGAGAAATGAAGCAGCAGACTAATACTTCTTCTACAACATGGTCCCCAGTGCTCAGCATTTGTTACAGGATATTTAGGTTTCTCTAGGTGTATTTTACCTGAATGTAGTAATAAGCATGACTCTCATTTCTTTTTATCTGCTTTTTCCTTCTTAATGTTTTCTCCTATGAAATGGGCCAAGCCTGGACCTCTCAGCATAGTACCCCCCTGCACTGTTGGACTGTTGGCCAATGTGTGACTATTTGAGTGTTAATTTCTTGGATATTTAATGATTTGGATTAAATTTAGAGAGAACAAAGGAAGGACAAAACAAAATAGGTAAGACCCCTCCCCCCCACACAAAAAAAAGCCCACAATGGGYATGTTGCTGAGGTTGCTGCACCAAAGCCAGACTGGTTGTAGGAAAAGGAGGACTGTAAGTTATTTTCTTTCTGTTCTTTCTTTTTCTGAGTTTTCTTTGTTTCAAACAGTTCATATTTCAGGTCTAGTGAAACCTATCCTTTAAGTTTAAAAGTCCTTCTGCTAAGTCCACAGGTCTCATTCAATCAAAAAAAGGGCATAGACTTACCTCACTAAACAACTAACAGTGATAATGGTAATAGTAGTAATAATAAAAATACAATAAAATAGCTGTATTCAGTACATTCCTCTACCTTTGGAATTACTTTGGAAACACGAAAATGCTGTTTTTTCCCAAATATAAAAGAACCAAAGTTACTCATTTTACATCACCTGCATAGTTCAGTGTATTCGTGAAATGAAAACAAGAAAAAGCAACTTTACAAATAATGAATAGCTGAGAGTTAGTTTTCATAGTTATTTCTTTTTTCATGTCTCAGAAAACTACAAAAGGCATCTTTGATCCCAGTTGCTCTAAAGAAGAGATAAATAGGTCTTCACTACTTATTCCCCTGGCAGTTCTTTTGGCAAATGGAAAACACTGAAAAAGCCAAACGTTTTGTTCTGTAACAGTCAGCTAGGAATAAAAAAAAAAAAGAAATATGGATAACACTACAAAAGGTTCGTCTTTTTTTTTTTTTTTTTCTGAATAGCCTAATTTGAGACTACTTATGTTCTCAGCTCATATTTTTTGTTAGTTCAAAACACCCTTCAGCTACTTTATGATGAGTTTTTCACTGAATAATGTGATGTTCAACAAATAATCCCACTGACCTACACAGGAATGACACACAACACTAGCTACTAGCCCATGGTATTCAAGTAGTATAAGAGTGCTGGAAGAACTTTATATTGCTTTGGCATCCCTACCACTATTTGGAAGATGCTTCAGTTATTTTTATGCTATTTGAATCTGATATTATGTAAATACCTCTGAGTGAATGGCTTTGTAGAGAGGACATAGCACAGTGGTTTACATAGTAAGATAAAACAAGATAGTTTTAACTATTTCAAATGCATATMTACGAGGATACTGCAGTGAATGAACATTATCTTTGTTTTCTTAGATCTTGTGGATTTGGGGATTTCCAAGCAGAGACATGAATGGATAAATGGATAACTCAAAAAGTCCAGCCTTTAGGTAAGCATCCTAAAGTCTGCTGGCTTTCTAAAGCTTATTCTGACATATCTTTTAGGACCTCTATATTTCCTAAGATAAATCCATTTTCTTATTCTTCCACCATCACTTTTACAGAAATTCCTAATGATCCATCACTGTAAACTGCAAAAACTTGTGGGGTAGTTGCTGGCCCTGTTGAAGTCAATGGGACATACTGTCTAGTATGTGTGTATGGTGGAAAAAGTAAAGAGAAAATATTTACCTAGGACTTCAGTAATCTTCCTTTTAAGTTACATAAGCTCATTCATTGCTTTCTTTCATTTATGTATACAAAAACTTACTGAAGTTCCTGAAAAAGCTCTTCATGGGCTGCATTTTGAAGGGCAAAACTATCATTTGAATTATAAATTGCTCCCATATGAACTACAGTTCTTTCCTGATAATGACCATCTTGATGGCAAACATGGCCTCCTCCTGAAAGCTCTGGTACCAACTACAGGGTGCAGAACTCGATTTGATGATGACCCAGCATTGACACAAGTTGCATATGTCCATGATGCAAATTCAAATGTATGAACCGTAATCTAAAGCCACGTTGCTGTCATAACCCCAACAGACTTTAAGCAGGCTACAAGAGCATAAAGTCAAATATTTGAAGTGGATCATTTTCTGGCAGCTTCACTTCATCCATCCTTTATAGGAAGAAAATTAAATCTATGTTTCCACAGAGTTCAGGCAAGGTTTCTTGGAAGTATGTTCTTGTAAACAAAATTACAAGAATTCTTCCCACCTGCTCTGCTTTCACTCCTGATTATACTCTAAGGCCAATTATTTGAATGTCTGAGGAGACTTCTGAGTCAGAGGCTGATCAGAATCCAGAAAGAGAAGAAATCCAAATGGGAAAAAGAGAATGGGTGAGACAAAAAGAGTCATATTGACAAATAAGTTGACTTTTTTTTTTTTTTTAAGTTTAGTCTGTCAAATTAGAAGAGGGAAATTGTGACATAATAGGAACAGAAAATTTTGGTCATAATGAAATCTTGAAAATTTCAAATAAGTGGAAACTTTCAGAGTAAATATATTTTATCCAGAGTGCAAGAACGGTAGGGCTGTTTCGTCTTCCTCCTGAGAGACACGTCYTTCTCTCAGCTTCCTTTTATCTTGTTGTATGTTTTGTATTTTTTAATACAAAAACCTTTTTAATCTTTTTGAAAGAGACATTCTATCTAGGTACTGAATACCTKTAGAGGTAAAATTCTAGAGGAATAGTTTTAATCTTCTCTGTATGTAAAATATCACACTGAAAAAAATACATCGGGGCAAAGAGTTTCTTTGAAGACATCTTAGTGGAAATTTCTATTTAAAATATAATACTGTAGTTAAAATAAGCATTTCTCAATTAAGTATTGATTTTAGAATSTCAAAAGCAAAGTCTCGTCTTTTTTATGCTGACAAGACTCTCATCAATTTAGGCCATAAATCCATGTGAGCAAATGTATATTTGACAGCAGATCTTGGCTTAGTAAATGCCTTATAGGTCATGACAGTCACTCCTGTGATGCCTATACTACTAGTAGTAGTAAACTAGAGGGACATGCTCTTACTTAAACCACTGGCAAATGCTCATTCCTAATGTTCATTCATCATTTTCTTGAGCGTGGTTTACCCTGAACTACATAGCACCAATGATGCCTAAGCACAGCCTGCAGCATAGCATGGACCAAAAACAAGTAAGTCAAACTACAGTGCTAGGACAGTGGTGCTGTACAGAGCTTAGCTGYGTGGCCTTAGTAGTGCAAATGACCACGGCATATTTTACAGCCATCATGCCAGTTGACAACAGGTGCACCAATCAGCACAYGGCCTATTTCAGGAGATGCAGTCTCGAAAGCTAAGGACCTAGACCTAGGTGTTAAAATCCAATATATAGAGGGAAGGAGAGGAAACCAAAATCTTGTCACAACACTAGGGATGCATTGATGATTATATTGATGCCAAAAAATGRCACTGTAAACAGTCTCGTGTTACCTCTTGTGGAAGCTAGCAATGCAGGCGTGGAAAGCAAAAGAAAAATGTCTGAAGAACTAAAACTTGAAGCAGCAAAGGAATCATTTAATAGTAACACCAGACTTAACTGATCGTCAGCAGAAATAGCCTGAGAATTGAGCAAGGAATAGATCTRAGGTAGGCACAGCCCTCAGACACAATTTTTAACCAGAAATTAGAGTAGAAAGGCACAGTTATTCTCATTTGTGCCAGCCAAGATAGTGAGACCCTTTCTCCATAGGATTTACAGGTAGCCAAATCTGAACTGCTTCTTTACACTTTGGTTTCCAACCACAGCAGTGCCAAATGTTAGGCACTTTTGGTGGGTGGGATCTCAGCCACCTAAAAGATAGATGCCTTGGAATCTGGGCTCTCTTCAAGGTCTTTTCTTATTCTAGAATAAACATTTATGGTGGGATGAATCTCCATCCTTCACCCTCTGCTGGTTATAGGAAAAAGAATAGATGACAGCTAGATGTCTRATTTTTCTCCAGCTGCATTTGCATAGCATATCTACCCTTTCCTTAAAAAATGCATTGTGAAAACACAAGGCACCTCAACAGTGGAGCATTAATTACAGCTAGGCAGAATATTTTTCTCTGCTATCAGGACCTGATTCTCAGTCTCTTAAAGAGACTGGGCTTCTGTTGACATCAGTGGAAAGATTCTGCCCCAGATGCTCAGGGGTCTGATTCAACCTGGAATGGGTTGCCCAGAGAGATTGTGGAGTCTTCTCTGGAGATCTTCAAAACCTGTTTGGATGCAATCCTGTGCCACATGCTCTAGGTGACCCTGCATGTGCAGGGGAGTTGGACTAGATGATCTCTAAAGATCCCTTCCAACCTTAAGTATTCTATGATTTTGTGACAAGTCCTGCCCCTAGTTAAACCGAAGACTCAGATATCTAACAGGATTTGGTGTCTTGCAAAAGCTAACCAGAAGCAGAAATCTAATATTGTTCCGGCATCTATAACATTCCTAGTGTTTTCATATGATATTTGTTTTACGGGTTTGAGGCCTTAAAACTAAAAATGGAATAATTATATTTTTGTTAGATTATTTGTGTGCAAAAAACAGGCAGATGGGTGCTTCCTCAGAGGTATAGAGCTAGATCTTAAAGTATTTTCCCTCTCTCTTTTTCTCTTGTTGATGATTGCCTACTGACAGAGATCCTAAACTCTGTAGTGACCCTGGTAGATCTGTCCTCAACACTCTCTGGTGCAGGAGAGAGATATGCTACTGTCCTGCTCAGTATTATAACAACAACAACAACAAAAAAAGAATTCATAATAATGATCACAACAAATCCATAACAGATAACAGGAGCATAGAAAATATTCAGTGAGTCAAAGAATATTCCTGAAATTGGAAATCCCATCAGATGAAGTCAGGGAAATGGAACATATGTCGTGAGACATAAAATGCCAGAAGAAAATAAAGAGGGTTTAAGAAAGTTATTGAAGATTCCAAACCAAAATATTTCAGTCTCAAAATCAGGAAGTCTGAGAGCGAATTGTTCTGTGTTTTGAAGCCTCAGATGTCTGAGGCAAAAAAGCATTTAAGGAGGGGAACAATTTTATGAAGATGATAGGTGGCTTTTAACATCTGTTTTTACCCATGAGAATCTCACTGAGACATTGGCTAAGACATGCTTTTTAAGAGATTAAACATGAGATTCATGAGAGGTGTAAAGGAAATAATTAATAAATTCAGGAGAAAAAAAAGTGAAATAGTCTTGAAAGTTTTGACGAGACTGAAGAGTGAATTTATTGAGCATCAGACAAAGTATAACCTAAATATCAACTCCTACACTAGGAAACAGAATTATAGCAACCATTTTATATAGTATTCCTTTTAGGTATTAAAGGATAATATTTAGAAAGATGACTAAAATATTTTTAACTGTGTACTAGGAAAACTAGAATGAAAAATAATTCTTTAAAATATCTCTGTAATACAGCCATATGTTTTTGCCACTTTCATTTCTCACACAGCGGATACACATCAGCCAGTCTATGTTAAATTTGCAACTGACATTCCTAAGATTTTTTTTTTGCACTAGTCTTAAGGTTTTTTTTCTTCTGTTCCACATAGTTTTCCATCTTACTTCTTTGCCATATATCTGTAGTAACATGAATATAACAGAAAATAGAAAAGCAAGGGGAATGGTCAGAGACCTTTATTAAAGAGATCAAATCTTTTTGTGGGCATATCTCTTCAAAATCTGGACTAACCTTTAACAAATGGGAGTAGAAGCAAGCTTTGTTTTAGTTCCAAGACTAATAAAAATGTTCTGGATGGAAATGTGTATCATTTACCAACCCAGCCTCCTTCTTACTCACAATGTCTGTCCATTGCATTTACTCCCCAGGGAGCTCATTCCTTCACATTTTTCTGCATCAAAGCCAGATTGCAGCTATGCCACGTAAATTTAGACAGTACTTAAAATGAAAGAGCTTATGGCTCATCATTTTACAAAAACCCTGCTCACAAGTTCAGAAGCGAAGGGGTTACTGGACTGCTCTGTCCTGCCTGTTCAGCCCCATGTATTTCAGACCTGAACCGCACCTACTGTGAAGAGGAGAAGCAGTGAAAATGCCTGCTTTTCCATACTCTGCAGTGGTGACTAACTATGGCACATCATGAGCCCCAGAGCTGTGCTGTGTGCTTCAGGCTGCCAGAGCTGCTGGTCTGGTCTCCTAAGGTTTGTATTCCAGGAATGTCACAATTTGGTCACTTGCATGATGCTTTACATCTTCACTAATGAAATGAGACGGGCAGGATCTTGGCAAGAAATAAAGAAATCCCCAAAACAGATGAAAAGGGGCCCCATAGCTGCAGCTGCTGCTTTACTGCAGTCTTCCAGTGGAATATGTAAAGAAGCTGGCAAGGTTTCCTGACATCCAAAGTGAGACAACACAAACATATACACACACAAAATTTAGTAAAGAAAAATTATAACTTTGGAAGAACTTTATAAATAATAAGAAAAAGAGCAAAATTGTTTTCTTTTTTCTTTTTCTTTTTTTTTCTCTCTCCATTTTGAAAGTCTGATGAAAGGCAATGACACAACCTGACACGTATTCACGGAAAATTTTTTTATTCCACGACTCTGTAACATGCTTTGCTTTCTGAGTGATATTTAACCAGGCTGGAGTTTAGGGGCTTGCTACTACACTCACATTAGAATTCCCAGTCCCAAGAAAATTAGCTCCAAATACGTGATTTCAGTGCTAAAAGTGAATAGCACCTTTTTCCCAGTTACTTCACTGCTGCTGCTTTTGGTGCTTAGAAATTGGTTTCCATCCATGCAATCTGATCTCAGTCCAACTCAACAGATAGTGAACATCAGACAGACCTATTTCAATTTAAAAGAAACGAAGAAAAAAAAATGTCACAGCAGCTTTGAAAAGGGTTTGACAGCAGTAGATAAGGAACAGCTAACACAGGGCATCTGAACAAACAGTGGACTGTTTAATGCAGTGACAATGAAGTGTTATTTGCCTGTTTGTTTTCCTTAACTGATTATTTGAAGTCAGTAATCTTCCTATTTTCTCCCAGTAGTTTTCTCTACCTTTTGATCCTAAGAAACCAAGCAGTGCATTATGAACCCTCCAAGTACACCCTATAGATCTGGTTTCTAACTCCATAGACTGGATTAAAAAAAAATAAATAAAAAGACTCAGCCACTCAACTGTTCCTCAAGTATTGGTTAGATATCACATGGGCCTGTCCCAAGCCAAGTGGTCACATACTTTGTAATAAGTATTTTCTGGTACTGAGTAAGCAACAGCAAATTACAATATATGCTCTTCCACTAAACTCTCTTTCATCTGCCCAGTTCAGCCTTCCTTCACTTACTCTGAAGTTTTTTACATAGAGACTATGGGAAAGGATTCATTATTTAATACGTTAATTACTTAAGCCCTATGCTTAACATAAKGTCCACAGTGCCCAGGAAGAAAACATAGCGGAGGTATCCTAGGGTTAAGAAAGGAGATCATAAGGGACAAAATAGCTAGTTGGGTTTGGATTCAGAAATCTGTCTCTTCTCAGAGGAAAGCATGATATAAGCAGACTTAAGACAATGACAACGATGCTTCTGAAATTTTCCTAGCAAAAGTAGATGCAGAACTATTGGAGATTTAGTCCACATGTCCCTCGGCTGGAACTCTCAGGGTGTCTCAGATAAGCTGATAGGAGCTGGAATAGGAAAGGTCATGGAGTCCCGTTGGTCGCTGCTGCATCTGGCTGCATATAGAGATAAGTATGCATAGATGTTCATCTTTGGCTTCCCAATCACAGTTGGGTTAGATATAGATAGTATTAAATACACAAAGGAACTATGGCAGGANAAAAAAAAAAAAAAAAAGGAAAAGTGGCAGAGTGGCAGGATGGAAGGACATTAGACTGCATAAGAAAAGGAACCCAAAAAAATGAATATGTTCTGCCTCAGATTTGCTTGTCTTTGGATTTCATCAATGTTGTGAAATGCTCTGTGGTCTCTGTTATGAACAAAATGTACCCAAAGGCCTTTGTTAGAAATTCCCAGTTTTTGTGGTCAAAATTCATGACAGACCACAATAAGAAGAAAAATTTTAAAGCTGTAAGTGTCAGGTTCATACTTCTGATTTTTGTGCCTTTGGAGTGATCTTGAGTCAGAAGTAAAGTCTTTTTTTTTTCCCTCAGCAAAAATGTCCAAAAATTAACTTAAGAAAAAGGATGGAATTCTTAGAAGTTTACCTCAGAGAACTGGGGCTTCATAGAGACCAGAAAGAACTGTATGCTTAGAGTAATATGAAAGCTGGCAGTTCCTGAGATCTGTGATTTTCACTTCAAGTCCTCCTTTAAGGTATCCCAAAAGGAGATTTGCTAAGGCAGGCAAGAATGGAGCTGTTGTGGTGGGAACCGAGAAAACTCCTAGTGGCACAGTCAAAAGAAACTATAGAGTGACATTGGGCTGCTTTGTCCTAGCAGAAGTGTCAGAAAAGCTTTCTGAAAAAAAGCAGTTTGGATATTTTTTCATCAGAAAATATCTGTTTCTTGGCACTGAGTCTTTCCACAGGAATGTGCCTTTTAAGCACATCTATTAGGAAAGTTATGTCTAAATTCATAATAAAATTGCTGATCAGCTATGACAAGAAGGAGATGCAGAGGGAGATCATACAACCCAGTTGCCTACTGGTTAGGGCACATACTATAATGGAAAAGCTTCATGCTAATCCTAGGTCAGAATTAAGTGAATCTTCAGCTTGAGTTTCTCAAATGACAGGTGACTGCCTCAGCTTCCTGAGAAGGGACTATTTGAGGACATGATGATTTCCCTTATTGTTCTCTGGCTGAAGGAGAAAATTTATGAAGTCTCAGGATGATTATAAAGTCTCACCAAATTCAATTGCATTCATTTCTATTTCTGAGCTTGCAAATTTCAAAACACTCAAAATAAACTGATCCACTGGACTGGCACCATTTTTAAACCTGCCACTTTCACAGAAAGTCAAAAACCAGTATTTCAATATTGGGAACATAAACAACAAAAAAAGCGTAATATCTGCAGAGATTAAGATTGTTTGGAATGTTTTCAGAACTTCTGATGATGAATGAGGTAGGGCATCATCAAGCAAGTCGAATACTTTTATATGTCTCTGKCTCCTAGGGACAGAGTCTGTCAGAGGAATCTGTCATTCTTATGGAGATGTCCATAAAGCATAGCTTTGAAATAAGGGCTTAACTATTTTTGTTTTGGAAAAACAATCCAGGGAGAGGTGTGCCATGCATTTTCAATCCCATTCAATAACCATGTGTAAACCGACCTGACAAGAAAATATTTCTATAGTACCAGCATTTTATACTAGACCTAAGGAATAATAATAATAATAATAATAATAATAATAATATTCTTACACTAGCTATGCTGTAATGGGTGAAAATCATGAGTTAGTGAGTTGTATGCTTACTGCCTTCCTTTTCTAAGTCACTGAAGGCATGACTCTTAGCCCTGAGCACAGACAGCATGGCAGGTCTGACTGAGTGAGGAATGTAGCTGAAAAATACCAGCTCGTTTCTGTTCCTGGTCATGCTTATGCAATGGTTATGCCCAGAATTTTAAATTTTTATTTTAAAATAGAAATATTCCTCTAAACTTAGCACTGTAGCATTAAGGAAGTCTTTCAAAGGATTTCTGGCATTCTATGATGTGATTTATCCAGCTGAGGTATCCAGTCTCAGTCATCTAGGCTCCTTTGACGGTCTATAGAAAGAAATTATATATCCATGTAGTGGTGGATTTTTCTTAATGATCTGTATGACTGTCTTAATGGTTTGTAAGATTAACAGGCTGAATCATTTCCTATAACTGCCTCTCTCTACACTCACTAAAGAGGTGGCTTGCATAACTGATTTAGACTGGTTGCTTCACTTATAGATGACTGAAGTTTTGTTTTGTTTTGTTTTGTTTTGTTTTGTTTTGTTTTGTTTTGTTTTATTTTATTTTATTTTATTTTTTTTTAATTTAATTTAATTTTATTTTATCCCTTATAGGCAAATGAATCTGCTATTTCATCCTTCTAATTCATCTTTGACATATGGGGAGAGACAAGTTCTGCAAATGGGTGAAAGTGAAGACTACCGGAAATGTTGTGGAAACATTAAGATCCTTGTGGCTATAAACCCTGAGTGATGCCAGCTGGAAACTGTAATTTAGGAATCAACCTACAATAAAATTTTAACTTAAACCAAACAGCCTAACAACCTATTTTTTTTTAAGATCTTGTTTGTACAATGTGAATTTTGTACTCACTGATTATATCACTCTATTAGCCTCAAATAAATCAAATCCTCAAAGATTATCTGCAGAGTCAGTCATAAGCAGAGTAGTGTTATCATCTTTAATATCAGTTTTAAAAAGKCCATCTACTTTCTCCTTGAAAATTTGTGGTGCAAGTATTTACTGTAGGCTCCTGAAACCTGCCCAACACCAAAAGACCTGAGTTTGAAATATAGACTTATTCCTATGAATACAAGGTATGGTATCTTCTTGTAGTCAGTGGATTTTCCCRTGAGGTAGTTCCCTGGTCATGGTCCATGGTCTGTGATGGAACTCTGACTTTGCTCAGTCCTTGTAAAATGGTCTCTCCTCTTGACTGGTACAGAAAAATCTTGTCACTGGGAGTTTTCCCTGGCTGATATGAAAGGGACTCTTAATAAATAAGTACCTCATAGTCATAAAAGAAATAGACTTTACTGAATCTCTCTGGATAGCTTTTATTTATTACTAAGCAAGCATTATTAATATTCTAAAGGATTTAAAAGTGAGGAAATAAAAAGGGTATGGGTCATATAGGTCATATTTCCATATTTTTAGACATCTATGTAAGAATAAAGCAAATGCAAATGTCATATTGAAAGCTAATCTTTTATATCATAGAGTGCAAGGTCTAATTAACTTTTATTTTCACAGCTAATTTAATTTCCTGTTATCTTCCTCAGCCATTTTACTTCTCATACCATTTTACGATATTCCAGTCMATATCATTTGCATTTAACAGAGATCCTGAAAAATTATTTAGCATTTTTTAAAACAAGGTGCACTTAGTGTGAGTATGTCACAGGTTCCAGTTCAGCTCTTCTTGAGCGTGCAAAAGTTTTGCTGAGCTCCAGAGAAGACTTAGAAGCAAGAGGATAGAAGGAGAGAAGAAATCGGCTAAGTGAGGAGGCGAAGATCATGTTTAGCTTCAGCTGGCTAAATTAAATCCTTAAGTTAGCAGAGTCCCTAGTTCCTTTTATAGGAAACTAAATATACACCAGAGAGAGAATTGGCTTAAGCTGAGTTTGAGTGGGATTTTAATGTAGGGKCTCTGAGTGGCTGATTAGAGAAGTTCCACTAGCTCAGGAATGGAAACCGCCTTCCCCAACATAGGCACTTGGTGTTGGGGCTAGAATGACATGGCATGAGTGCCCTTTTCTAGAGCACTGAGTCAAAAAACAACCCATTACAGGGCATTAGCAGGTACATGTGTGAAACTAGAATAATTTAAGTGTTCCTTCTATGGCTTGTTTATTTGACTAAGAAAATTGGSCTTGTTTGTGTTTTTAAATGGTAGTGGCAAGAGAAAAAATATGCTGTTTCCCTTTGTTGCTGTAATCATTCCTTCCCTCGACCCACTACATTGAGACATTTCATTTGCCTTTCCCTGTTATTTTGTCAAGTATTTGGAGGATAGCTGCCTTTTTTTTTTTTTTTTTTTTTTTTTTTTTTTTTTTTTTTTTCCCCTGGCAGATTTAGGGGCTTTTTGCTTGGAAACTGCAGTGGAGAATGGGATTTAATGAAACAGTGCAGAGTCTGACATGCTGTATCCATGTCCATTTTGTGAAAGGAAGTGCACCTTTTTATCTTAAAGGTCACAGGGGTGCTATGTCAAATAAATCACTATGTTTAGTGGTTCTCCCGCTATCATATCCTTTCTTCTGAAGATGCAGAGCTCCAGAACAAAACYCTGACTCACAACATGTTCCACGTACTGGAGTCTTGCTGTACATAGGAGGGATGTACAGGGCTGGGTCCCAACTGCATGCTAAAATTGGATGGCTTAAAATCAATTCCTCCTTTGCATGCCTTTCAAGTCCAAACAGATTAGACGCCCTTGGGGTTCTGAATGTGACCTTCTCTGCAAGCACTTTATGAGATTAACTCTCAAAGCACAGCTGGTATCTGTCTGCCACTATGCTACGTGTTAGTGATGCCATCAAGTTGCATTTGGAAAGCAGAGAATTCTGGAAGCCTAAATGCAAATACAACTGAGCAAAATTTCCTCCAAATTCCTTATGATTTCTTGCTCTTTATGCAGAATGCTGCATGAAAAATGCCTGTAAAAAGAATCCAAGGTGTTAGCATTACCTTCTATTACGTTATTTGTACAAGAAAAATATATTTTCTTCAAAGCTGCACTGGAGAGACTTTAGTTTTATGTACAGTGAGCCCCTCAAAGTCATGGCAAAGCAGAGAAGCACTTTTTTTTTTCTCTAAAATTTGCACAATGCAATTTTTCTTCAGAAAAATCTGCTTCAGAACACTGACAACAGTAACTGAACAGTTGTTAGGAAATAGCATTCAGCAAATAATCTAAAGGAATGAGAAATAGGAGCTCTCTTCCTGCTCACAGCCTATGATTAACTGCCAAGATCAATCCATGGATTTTTCTTTTAAATTAGACTTATTCAAATGTCCACTATATAAACAACACAGGAGGAATGAAGACTCAGACTTCATTAGATATATCACCCTTAGTGTTTTGCATTTATACAGGCAGTCTGTGGCTGTCAGTTCCAAAMACAAATAAAATTAGACTTCTAGATTTCTTTGGAGCTCTACAATTGGCCAATGTCTGGCCAAAACTGGAATGAGTCTGAACCAAATACTTGTCAAAATTTCCCTCTTTCAGAGGATTGCTGAAGAAGGGATCTTCAGTCCTGACTGGGTGCTCCTCAGTGTCCGTTGTGATCTTGTTATCGGCCTTGATGAGCTGCTCCTACAAGGCAGTATCTGATTCAAATGCTAAAGTACGCACTGAAAAACTGCAGGTCTGCTATTACACCTAGAAATTAAAATGCCCAAACTTCTTTGCCGATTTACTAGTTCATTCCTATTTGAATATGATATGACATATCAGATGACCAAGGAACATCCCTCCCCCCTAAAAAAGTGCACAAGAGTTTATGGACAGCTGTTTTCATCCCATTTAAATAAAAAAAACAGCAGAGGAGGGAGTAAGGAGTAATGCTTGGACACAAGATTGCAAAAGGTCATAATTTTGAACTGATGCTCATGCAGTGCAAATCATAATTATTTAAATAGTCCTGGTGAAAGCACCGTGTGTCTATCATTATTCTCTTTCTAGGGCAAGCTTACTTCAGTTTCATGTAGGCTAAAAGATTCAGACCCAACTTCTTAGAGCATCTCAATCCAGAATTGGATAAATTTTCATCAGCAGCTCAAGCAATGCTGGAAAACATGTCAAACATACTAGCTTACAAAAGAGRGTGGAGCAGAGGATCTGCCTCACATACTCAAGTCAAAGCCTCTAATACTATCTTGTGTTGCTTGAATCCAGGAAAATCAGTAGGCTACTATTTAGATTTAGCCAGATTTAGCCACCCATATTTAAATATTTTTCAAAGTAGAAAAAGCTGCAGACCACTGCAGTTCTGCATGAGTCACATTTTTGTTAAATGATCACAGTAGCCTTATCTGACTTCATCTGACTAAACCAACTTTCTGCCATATTGCTCTGATGAAGAAGGAAGTGGGAATAACAAAAGGATAATCTCCGCTGTTGAAGGASTAACACTTCAGTTTTTCCATGAAAATAGAAATGAGAGATATCTTTGGAAACAGAGAGGAAAAAAAAAAGCCTGGAAGTTACTAGAGGAACACACATAGCCATTCAACCTTGAGGGCCAAGAACTTTCTGATAAGTTCTGTTTTTAATGTTCTTGTAATATGGGACATGTGACAGAGCAAATGAATGACTACACTGGAGAAAAAGGACAATCAGCAAGTATGTAAAATTATACTTGGCACATTTTCTTTTGCCTCAAAGCTTACTAGAAAATCAGCCTTTCATTTTAGCATAAACCCCAGTACAGTTTTAAGTCTTTAGGTTTTGTGGCTGGTTGTTAAATGCAGGTAAAAAGGGATTTTTAAGCACAATATACAGTAATGTTTCACAAACCTACATCAGGCTCTGAATTGTTCACTTTCCTGGGGCAGAGGAGAGGAAAAATAATTAAGGTGAACATTTTGTTCCTCACATTTATACTCTCTAGTAATAAAAGGCTCTAGATCAAAGAGGTTCTTTGTCTCCAAGAGTCTCCAAGTCAAGTCTCAACTAAGGACAAGTCCCAATGGTGTTCTTTTGATCTTTTTCCACCTCATTTTTGAAAGGTTTACTTTGTGTACCTTCCATCAGATGAGCATCCTTGATAATAGATGTTCCYTACTTTCAAATAGGTATTGACCAATCCCTCTTCAGCCACTTAGAGTATCAATATTTTTGAAAGAAGGCTCTACATGTTCAATAATCTTCACCATTCCAGTTTTTACAAAGGCAGCACTCTGGAGAAACAACAAACACTACAAGATGAATTACTGAAGCCAGACCACTGGGATGACCAACCATTTGTTTTCAGCATTTCTGTGGAATATCTGTAGCCTTTCTTTATCTTCAGTTAAGAGTTCTGTGGATTGGCGAGTTGAAGAGAGATAAATAGCAATGGTGATCAGGATCTTTCTCTACCCTCTAAATACTCCTCTAGGTATTTATAATGGTCTGTGGAAAGTTTATTGCTTTACGAACAAAAACAAAATCAAAAACAGTGTCATATGAACAATTTAACTCCAAAAGTCATTTATGTTTACTGCAATTAAGTTGCAATTAGATCTTCAGCAGATATTTTCAGACATCCAATTGCAATGATGAGAAAAAAAAAAAAAAAAGTAAAATCAGATAGAAGGTTGTGGGGAAAATACGCAGTTAGCGGGTTTGTTCTCATGCAGAAATCTAAAAAATGCCATATCACTGTGGCAGCTCAGTGTTACTGAGTGTAGCCCTGCAAAAGATGTGCAATCATCACCTTTTTTCTTGTTTGTTTTGTCTTTTATTTTTTCTGATTCACCATTTCACAGTAAGCAGGGACTTCATTGTTATACAAAGAGAATTAAAGGTAAAAGAAAGAAGCTCATAAAGAAGTGACATTTACAACACAAAACTGTCTTGAAACAACAAAGCTTTTAACAGTATATTCAAGACTGATCTGTTTCTATAATGCTGGAGGTGCCTTTCTGAAAGAGACTAAAGTGTCACAATTTAGAAATCATAAAATAATGATAATCATTAAATGTTCTTTTGCAGCAAGTTTTTCACTATCTCTTCCAAAAATGACATCATGTCCATGGGGAAGAGATGCCTGCATACATTGTCCATGACATGAATGATTGGCTGAATTACAACACATGAGGGAATGAGTCTCTGGTATGTATATTATTTGTTTCAAATAATGTGCAGAACTGCTCGTGCAGAACTCCTCATGCAGAACTGCTTTTACCAGATATACTTGTGTCTCCCAATAAGCGAACAGAACCTCTGCTTTTCAGACATTGCTAGGYACATTTGTCAAACTGCAGATAGGCCACAACCAGCTGCAGAACTGCTTTTAATTAAGCTCAGTGCAAGATGATGTGTGTGAATTTCTCTTTTCCTGTTGTATGAAGATGCACTGATTCAGCAATAATCAAACCCTAAACACTTCATAAACTTCTTCTGGGAGGAGCTGTGAGAGATGCCAGCAAAGTCATCTGTGAGTCATTAAGAGGAGAGGGGCCTCTTTTGAGGCCAGTCGTCCTTGTCCCAGATCCCAAAGGAACGTTGGTGATAGAGTCTGGTCATCCTGAGTGTGGTACTTGGCATGAGCATGCTCTATTGTGAGTCTGCTCAAGGTAGTTGTTATGAGACAATAGCATTGTCTCTTCTGATGTGGTCTGAGATTTCTTAATCAAAGACACTGTCTCACAACAGCTTTTTTAGTCATTACATTATAACTGTTTTTAAAGTGCTTATGTTAGAAGCATGGGACTGCATTTACGTTACTGCCTTGTGACTGCCAGAGCCCTCAAGCGCTTTATTATAGTAGATTCCAGTTTTGCTGTAGCTAAGGTAGAGAATTCCTTATTGTTCACCACATTTTTATCCTATAAAGCTATAAAGTTAAATCTTTGCTTTCACTTCCTCAAATTTTATCTGCCTGCTGATGCTGCAGGATTTGGTTTATGGCCCAAACCTCCAGTCTAAAGAGCAAAAAGTTCTTGAGAGCCAGCTTTGTGACTAAAACATCCTTTCTAAAATGAAATCCACTATTGTGTACATGTGTACAGCTGTTTGTATGTCCATGAGGAGTTGCAAAGCTTGCCTTCACTCCTGCCTCAGTCATTCAGTGCAAATCTACCACCTGTGTGATTCTGTGATTCTACAGGCAGTAAAATTCAATGAGAGATTTTGAAAGAAAGAAAGAGTAAGCGAGTGAAACAGATCAGTCTCTGTATAAAGATTTAACTGTCAGGCACCAAATGCAGAAGGGTAAGTATTAGCAGGCAGATTATCTCATCTACTATCAGAATATCCCATATCCCATGCATAAAACAGGGTTATGTGAATTYAATTCATTGAGGAAATGATTCTTTGTTGATTTCATGTCATGCTCAAGCAATGTAAATCTGAATCTTGCTCTTGGCTCTCTCAGAAAGGTCTGCAGGCATTTTACTAAAATCCATCTCTTCCAGAGGATTGTTTATATATATATGTAGAAGAAATATAATCAGAGTATACTAGCAAGCCAAAAACTAGCTGTGAAGAGGAAAGAAAGTGCAACATGTGCAGGCAACCTGGGAAGTGATGGGGGAAAATGAGGTAGCAACTTTGGGGAAGAGTTAGGGGCAGTAGAAGAACTGAGAATTCAAGAGAAGGTGGCAGAAGCTCTTTGGGGATATAGTGGAACATGAGAAATGGCTGAAGCCAAAGATCACTTTGCTGTTCCTTCCCAGATGTGTTCTTGGTCACTAAGCCTGGGTCATGAGTTGATAGCCTTTCTCTTCACTCCAGTTGAATCAGAAATTTCAACTCAGGAAGGAGCAAAGAGATCATATGGGTTTAATCTTTAAAAAAGAAAGCTATTTAGAAGGCCTAAACCTTTTACAGACTATGCTARTGGTCTGTCTAGCTGATCAGGAAGAGGATGATGTTAGATGTGCATGGACTGGAGAGATCAAGTACAGGAGAAAACTGCCTGAAAAAGAGGCAAGGATTTCATTTAATTCATTCATTTCATCCTAGGGATGATCTCCTTGAACAATAACTAGTAAAAAAAAGTCTTTAATAAAGGGGAACTTTAAAACTACTGTTTGTGATTCTCCACAGCTCAGAATGTTAAAAAGAACAAGCCTTTCTTTATGTGCTAGTGGTCTTCCACAAAGTTGATTGCTCTAAGAAGAAGGAAAAAGAGAACAAATTAAAAAAAATAAGTAAATTGTAGGTAACTTGGAGGAGGGAGGGAAAGGGAAAAGAGGGAGGCCATATACTTGGCTTCTCCCTTACATGCAGGTATTATTATTATTATTATTATTATTATTATTATTATTATTATTATTATTATTATTATTCAGTCTGGAAACATTTAGACAGATCTTGAAGGTTTTCTAGATTTGTCCCAGACTAGCAGCTATCTGATAGCACTAACAGATGAGTTGAGGTTCCAGTCAGGTTGCCATATATCCCAAAGTTTCAGGCTTGTCCCTAAGCAACTGCATGATTCACCAGATTCACGCGGATCTCAGAACTTCCAGGCCCAAGCTGTGTGCTGCAAACTGGGTGCTCAATATGTTCAATATGTTTATCACGAAATCATTAAATTTGTTATACACAGAACAATAGCATTAAATGTGTGTAGTAAGTACGCCCAATGATTTCTGGGTGCGCCTCAGAGCTTAAATGCCCATGTTTCYTTACATGATATCCTAGAAAGGAGTGTTGTAGCCCCACATACCAGTTTTCTTACAAGTATTTGAATTTACTAGAGCTACTAGTTCATATATGCATTTCTAAAAAAATAGGTTGTATCTGTAATTTTTCTCAGAAACTACAAAGCCTAGGCATTTCTCTGTGATCTTATTCATTCATTGATTAAAAAGAAAATGTACTGGGAGATTTTAGGACTCCTAATAACAACCATGTAGCTTATAAAGAGAAATATTTGATTAGCAGTCTGACCTGTGAAGAAACAGGAAATTATTTGTAAAGGAAGGCACTTACACAGTAGACCAATCAGATTATTCAGTGACAATTAGAATTTCCCTCAAGTTCACTGAGTGTTCCGGGTAGGAAGAACACAATGGCCTTGGTGCCATTGACATCCATGCTTTCTTTTTCATAAGGCAATAAGAAGCTTCATTAAGGACATTCTTGAAGTTTTCTGGGTCATGGGCCTCCCTTCATTGGAAAATTCTTAATATGACTAGGACATTATCCTACGCACTTCCTTCCAGTATACAACGTAAGTGACAGAGCACCGTTTGTGATACAAAAGGAGTAATTGGTCCATCAAGTGCAGAGTGACCCCTTGCAAATATTGAACAAGTAACTTTCTATAGCCTTTGAAAATCRGGCAGATTAGAGAGGAATCTAGGAAATCCTCCAGCTTGTCATTTTTCTGCTTTCAGAGATAAGTTCCCAATATTTTATGCAGTGGAAATTTTATGGAAAGCTGTAGGGGAAAGAGGAATTTGGGAAGAGAAATTAAATTTCAATGTACTGACCACGGTATTTCCCAAGTTCCCTTTGTATGTGTCTACCAGTCAGACACTAGCTAGAGCACTTGCRCCCTTTACATATAAGAGATTTTATTTTCACATATATCAAAATAAAAACGCTTTMCTGAAATTTTCTGTCAATTACCTTGCAGTATTTGGTATTGCCCTGTTATTTGTTGTATACAGATAATAGAAACTCAGTGCTGGATTTCAATGTGAAGACTGTAAACTGGTGTGTGSTTTCCTCCTAAAAAAGACATTTGGAAAATAAGACTTGTGTGGAAAAGCTTAGAACCATGTTTAGTCTGGAACTGAGAAWTTGAGAAAGTGAATGATAACAGTTTTCAGGTATGCAAAAGCTGTTATACAGAAGACAGTGACTGATGGGATTCCAGGGTTACCAGGAATTGGGTGTGCAGGAACTGGCTTATTTTGCAGCAAGACAGATTGAGATTTCGATCAGACATTACCTGAGCATTGGTGCAATTGCTTGGGGAAACAGTGGAATCCCTTTCATCATCCAGTGCCTATTCTTTCAAATGCATAGATATCTGTATATCATGATCAGGAAGGGCTAAATACTTGACCTCCTGGAGCTCCTTCCAGCCACACTCTTCTGTGATGTCCCTGCCCTAAGCAAAGGAGTAACTGCCTTTATTTAGCATTGTGCTTTCTTCGTAGAGCATTCAGGGAAGATTTTCTGTTTGCTGTAGAAAGCTGTCTGCCTTGGTAAGCCAGCAGAGGAAAGAMAGGTAGTGGGAGAGGAGGAAGAAAGAGAGAGAGAAGGAATCATTTAAAAACTTGCTCCTCCCTCTCTGCCTCCACCCTGAAACATAGCTCATGAAATTGGATTATCAAGACTGGCCATGAAACCTGTCAGAATCAGGTCTTGAGTGGGACAGCAGTGACACCACAGGTTTTATAGCATGTGATTTTTTTTTCACATGCCACCCTCTAAGCAGAATTAATTTTGTTCATGTGAACAGGAAACCCCAGGTATTTTCTTTTCTGAAAGGCCCTATATCTAGTCTTCAGGATCCCCTAATGGTGCACAGTAGCTCTGTGTCATGATAGGGAGTTATGGGCTGGTATGGATGATATGCACTGGCTAAAGGCAAAGTGACTCAGTCCAAACATTCTTGTGGTACAGAAGTCCTGGTAAAAGTTTTTGGAAACTTTTTTTTTTTTTTTTTTTTTTTCTCCGTCATGATGGTGGCTCATCACATGCCCGGTCTTGCACAGAAATGGAAATTCCAAAATCCTCATGGAAAAGTTTTGCTTGTGGTTTATGACCAAGCCATAGACATAAAGTACTGGAAATATTGTGAGAGCATTTTACCCATCAGCTTGGCAAAGAGTAGCAATATTTATTTATTCATTGCCTAGACTGGCTCTAGCATTGAAGTGGTAAGCACCAGTACTCACCAGACATTTATTTATAGTATTTCTTCTATTTCATAAACAGGGAAGTTTATAATTGTGCTTGCTAGTATATCCTTCTGCAATGTGTGCTGGTTCTCTTGAGAAATGACTAAATAAATAATCTCCCCAAATTTCTGAGCTAGTTTTGTCTCCCAATCTGTTGTATATGACAGGATTTATTTATTTATTTATGTATTTCTTAATTTTGTAGGAGAAGCTCTGCATTTAAAAAAAAAAAATCAGTGAAACTTTTTCATATCATATTTAGTTTATGATATCTTAGTTTGAATTGTTCTTGTTTCAAGAGGATTGAATCTAGACTTCATCGTTAAACTGTTGTCTCAGACTACTTTTGGCTAACTTTTGACCTGTGAAACTTATATAGTTATATAAACGGATCCAGTGCTTCAGATTTAGGAAGGAAGAAGAAATTTTTTAGTTTCTTTACTTGGCCAAAATTTTCTAGGATTACTGTTGCACCCCAAAATAAATGTACTTTTTATATAATGCTCCCCTGTGTTGAATTTGGGCCCAGTTTATTTTATAGCTGAGCTTTGCATTCACTGCTTTGCCAGGTAGGGAGGAAGGGTGCTAGGATAAGAGGAATGCAAAAGAAAGTTTGAGCTAAACATGATATCTTTGAACCTTGAGTCTGAATTCTTGTTTCTTAGCTGTCATGTGGTACGAGCCATCTTACAAYCATATTCGTGAGAAAGGCAATGACAGTTTTTTCCTTAAAAAAAAAGKTTTTTTTTCCKCTGCCTTCTGTATTTACATGGCTATTATCTGTGTTCCCAAGGCACTGAATAGACCGCTCACTCCAGTTTTTGTTCTCTGCCAATACATGCACCAGGGAGGAAAGGAGGGCTTGGTAGTGAAATAGATTTGTCAACAGTTCTCAATGTGTGAGGGATAAGAGTAGCAGCATGAACCTTTGGAGGAGAGTGGAGGAACACTTGGAATATGTTACATGCTTCCTTTCATCCTCTGCTTAGCTGCTGGCACTACTGGACCCTTCAGGAGTATTATGAGACCCAACTTCTCACGTTATCGTAAGAGAAATGTCCTCATAAAGACAGCTTTCTGACAGATACTCAGTTTTCTCAGGGGCTCAATTATTTCTAATTAAAACTTCTTCTGTAATGGCATTAGTGACTCACTTTGCTTTTAAACCCATGGTTACCATCGTTTAACTCCAAAGCTATCCTTGAAAGTAGAATGGTTCTTGAGTCTTCATCTGGAGATACTTGAACCACAGCTGGACATACCCATGAGCAGCCTATTGTAGCTGCCCCTGCTCTGAGCAGAGCTGCCCCTGCCCTTCAGCTTAACCTTCTCCTGAGTTCTCTGCCAACCCCCACCATTCTGTGGTTCTGTGAAAATATGGTCAACAATTTTCTTCCCCTCCTCACAAAGCTTTCTGCTCTTTTCTCTTCCCAGAATTTGGAGTGCTCAAAGAGAACTTCTCTGGTGGTTATTCTCTAAATTTAGATTGACTTTTTCTATTCTATTTATTTTCTCATTCTAGCTGCATAACAAACATTATGCAGAAATTTAGACACCACTATTCTATTACTTTACTGTTTTCTCTAAAAACTTGGTCTGCGCAGTTGATGAAGATTTGGAGATCTGCATAGTTTTGTTTGTTTGTTTCTCCTCAATAAGGTAAACATGATTTCAGGAGAATTTTTRTTCACACAATCTTGCTTATTTACAAGATATGAATACCAAGCACTGTTTGCTTTTAAAAGAAGAGGTAGAAGGAGACTGTTTCCATGCTAACAATTTCTGAGTGTTTGGTCCCTCTCTTTTAGCACCTTCTTAGGGCCACACTTGTTTCTGTTACTGCTTCCAGTCTCGAATTTCATTTTYATTCTGACAAAGGAGCCAACTTCAACCAAAGAATGCCCCATACTGTACTGTCATCAGTTTGTAGTGACAACTCCACCCATGTTGCTTAACCTCTGCTGAGACATTGCCCACATGTGGAGCTCTGGCTTAGAGCGTGCGAGTTGTCTTGTTCTTAATAGACACTCAACAGTTTCTTTCATCTGGCCAGAATGAGCAACAATTCCCATATTTATATCTTATATACATATTCTTTCACAGCTTCCATGACATCTTTGTGATTACTGTAAGAAAGATGCAGATTAACTTGGACATTATTAACTTGGACATAAATCTAGCTCCAAGAGAGATGTCCATAAAGCTTCACTTTCAAATGGAAAAAGTTAAATACTTTCAATTCATGCACAGCTGATGAATGAATATCACTTCTGACCGCCCAAGAACAAACACCAGGAACAACCAATCATGTAAAAAAAACAAACAAACAAACAAACAAAAAAAAAAACCAACACACAAAACACAGTTATGGCTTGATTTTTGTTTAGGCGATTTCATTGTGTGAATTAGAAAATTGCACACACATTTCACAGATGAAAAGAAAAAAATGTGATAATTAAACATCTCAGTTTGGACATCAGAGTTCTTGAAGTCATGCTGAGTGCCAACAGTTRGAAATTCTCTTGGACTAATATCCCCATCTTATATCTGTCTGGAAACAGCTATCATTATAGGTGTTGTATTGCTACCATGGATCATATAAGGAAGAAATAAACTCTGAAGAAAGACTAAGTCTCTTGCTGTTTGGAAAACTACAGGGTTTTCCTTTTCTCCCAAATGCAATTAAACCAGTAATACACCACTGGGTTGAAAAAGAGCACATTTTTTTRAAGATTACATTTCATGTAACACCAAACTGACACCTTGCCATGAGGTCTAAAATGCCAAAAAGAGAGACCTCAAGCAGGAGGAAACCTGCTTGACCTTCCCAATCAGGAAGGAAACATGTTTCCAGCTGACACATATAGCCTCTTTCCATCATATGCAATGTGTGTTCTCATCTACGTTAAAAACATTAATGGGAGACATTCATGGAGGCTGTGAACCACCAAGATCTTTTCTTTCAAAACTGGTCTCAGCTATTTCTTGAGGTAGATGAAGCATGGTATTCTTATTTCCCACATAAGTCAACACATATGCAAAACATCATGGGAGGTTCCTTCCTTTTTTCAAGATGACTTTCTCTGGTTCCTCACATCAGTTTGGCTATACTAGCTGTTCTAAAGAACGTCACGTGTTGATGAATAAACTGTCATTTCCCACTTGTAATAAGATTACTCAGTCCTTGGGAAAAAAWTTATTAGCTATGTTTTTTTCATGTCTAATCACAGCCTTTCTTTCCACAAAGAGAATGAACAAGGATGGATTGCATTTGAGAGTTTGGGGTACTAAATATTTGGATTAGGACTAGGTAGACTTGGAAGGAATGCAAAAGGAAACAATAAAAAGAGAGGGAGTGGGCCTTTTTATAAACTTAGCCTAATAAATATGAAGAGTCTTTCAGCGGACTTGCTGAATGTCTCCAAGGTTTTACACTGGCCAAATGTACCTTCACCATACTAGTCCAGCAAAGATGTCATCTGTTATGAATAAATGATGGGTGGGAACAGCAAAATGAAATGTAGGGTATAAACTATAACACCAGAATAAACAGGCCTGAAGTAACTGTGTGGTGGGAGAGAAACTTTGTGTGAGGTAAAAACCATATTTATACCAGATGCCATGGGCAGCTGTCCTGGAGGAGAAGGGGTATGATGAGACTCAGCTGTAAATGCTATTCTCCCAAGCACCAGCCATGCAGGAGATTATCTGGCAAAAAATAAAATCCATGTGCTGCTTCCTCCCTTCCCAGTTACCTTCTAGGGTGGAGTTTAGAGGGAGTATCTGGTCACAGGCTCCAGCTGCAGGGGCAATTCCACATGTAACCAGACCAGGGAGAGTCCTTTGAGCATTTGGAAAACTTTGTATCTAGGACCTGGACTTTTTGTTACCATGCATTTACTCTTGCATGACTCTTTGTCTTGGACTTCCTTCCTTATATTCCCTTCACCTCAAACTAACTCAACTAACTAACTAACCTCAAACTAACCTCAAACTTACCCTGCTTCACCATCCCCTGTTTCTTCCAATAAGGAGATGTTCCACTCTCCTTATTTTTACCCCTACTTGGTATGCTCACCAGAGCAGCCCCATCTCCTTGGGGAGATAACATTGCCATAAGGTCTGCTGCCATTCCACTTTTCATTCTTGTTGCAAGTGAAAACTATCCTTGACTCTATCATCTTATCTATCTAAGATTTTTTCTTTTCAGCAAGCTGCAGCAGTAGTTCTTCTAGAGCTTTGCTAATGTGGTTCTGAGGCGCAGT
>NW_020454761.1:1530001-1545894 GCF_003342845.1 Nothoprocta perdicaria
TTTTTTTTTTTTTTTTTTCCAGGTCCAGAATCCCCAGGATGCCTTACTGTATGACCAATGCAATTGATTTTCTAAAAGTATTTCTTAATGTAGAAGTTCACTTTACACTGTTTCCCTTCTCTTAGTACAATTTGTTGAGGTGGTTGCAGTTTTGAGAATTTAGTCCTAAAAGATATGGTGTGATTCTAAGACTCCTCCAGTATGGGAAGAAGTGGTATATTTGAATATAATCAAATTAACTGTACATATATGTTAACAGTGGAAACTTTATTTTGGTGATGACTTTACTTCTATAGCAATCTTCCCTGTTTTCAAGGGAGGGATATACTAACCAAAAGGTGCAGGCAACACTATTGGGATTTATAGGGCTCACTAGCTCAAACCTCTCTCACAGAGCACTTCTGTTGCCAAGTTACATGTGGAAAACAGTGCAGTGCTGCACTGCTAACACAGGCTGCTGTTACAGTGCCTGGTGTATTTCATGCTATTACATCAGTTCAATAATGCAGTACATTCACAATTAGACCTAGAACTGAACTGAAGAAATGGACAGCTTAGGGTGTTCTACCAGATCCCAACAAAGAGCACGTTTTTGTTTTCCACATAAAGGCTAAGCTTCAACTCAGCATAGATGAAGAACTCTCAGAAAAGAGGTATTTTTTTTATGAATCTTGGAAATCAGAGCTCAACCCTGCTCTATTGTGGGTGTCTGCAGTCATTCCTACCCATGGTTCAAACTSTGGTTTTCCACAGGCATTTTCCATGGACTTTTGGCACTTTACACTGTCTATCCAGAGCCAAGAAAAGATGCAGGATATGGTATAAGTATTTCATTTCTGGTACGACTATGGAATGATTATTTATAGTTCAGTGCTTTGGCAGTATATATCCTGCAATACAATACCTGTATGTACCATGCATTGCACACTTTTGTATGGGTACTTAATAAGTAAAATAAATAAAATAAAATAAAATAATAATAAATAAATAAATAAACAATTATGCAAAGGTGGTTTATGTGAGAACAAAGTTAGTCAGGCTCAATCAAAAGCAATACTGCCCTGCAGCAGGAGATGGTGTGCATTTTGGTTTCATGAAGGGTTTCTTTTCGATGTTTTCTGCTCCATTAAAATTTCCTCATCAGAATCTCTGATAGCATTCTCATACTGAGTCTTTGCTCAATCATATCACCTTTGTCATTCCTGCTTTTTTATTCTCTTTTTTTATTRCTTCTCCTCACTTACATTGTGTTTTTGCTTTTCTTCAGTTGATGGCCCAGCTGCTATTCTTCAGAAGTGCGTATGTATTTCCACTGTTTTGGTCCCTCAGTGTCTCTTGTATGGGTCGTTTTTTTTATTCTTTTCTTTGGTATTGTTCAGCAATATCAAATTACTACTCAGTAATATAATTATATGGATTATTTGCATTGTGATGATGCTTGGGAGCCTTGATCAGAGGTTGTGACATATTAATGTAGTCTTTCTGCAAGTTCACCACCAACTACAATTCCTACTCCAAAGAATTAAAAAGTGTAAGAGAAGAGGTTAAAACAGGAAAATAAGCCACAGATTTGAGAGGGAAGACAGGGAGAAGAAAGGAAAGAAGGAAAGAAACAGAATAGGAAGAAAAGAAAGCCCAAGAGCAGTACTGCGTAGTTCTCTGCATCTGCAGCTGCCTACGCCTTTTTAAATCAGTTGAAATCCTAATAACTATTCCTTTATATTGAGGAGTTACTGTCATCTTAAGTGATGAAACTGGAGGTATGTAATTTCCCACATATGTTCTTTTTATAGTCTACTGGGGTTTACATCAGCTCCTGAAATCCCTCAATTGCAATTATCATCTCAAACACATTATTCTCTTGCAAAAAAAAAACAAACCAATTTATTCTTATGTAGTGTTTCTGGTCAATTTCTTCTAACATGCTTATACGTAAGATAATGTAATCAATATAATCAAATTTTCCTTGTGCAGAAACACATCCACTTTTAGGGTGTGTACAGTTCTTAACACTTAAAGCTAATGAGGCAACTACTAAAAATTCTCCTGCAGCTGTGGCTGAGAAGGTTAATTTTTGCACACGTGGACATAATAGGAATTCCAGAGATCCATGAAAACAAAATTCCAAGTTTGAATGACAGCAAGTTTATGAATTAATGCAAAGAACATAAGCTAAATTGAGTGGCATGTATGCTTTTTTGATTAAACTGGAATATCAGAAGCATTCTTCTTTTTCTTTAGGAAAACAGGGTTAAGTTTCTTCCTATTCATTTTTAATTAACAGTGACAGGATATAAAGAGCATTAAAGAGATTTGTTCAGTGCCAGAAATCCTCCTAGGGTGATGAGGTCTGCACTTTGAGAAGTTTCAACAGAAATGGATAGCATTAAGGGCAAAGTTTATTGAGGGAACATGAATACAGATTCATGAGATGCTGGCCACAGCTGCAAAACCAGCACAGGAAGTTCCCACTGCTCTTTAATTCCCATCCAGTGACACAGTTTGTAATCTCCTCAGCTGCAGAGTTACAACTGGTCATAGTGTTAAACTCTCAGATGGCTCACTGGAATTATCATAGACAAATTTTCATAAAAGAGAAAGTGCCTTTATTCCCCATTCTGACTGCACCACTAGTCTTTAGAGTGTACAGAAGTGAATGCAGGATATATTCACAGTTTCTCAGATGGTTTTCCTCCCAATTGCCTTACCTGACCATAGATATATACTAAAGAGAGAGAAAGAGAGATGGTACACTATGTTAAAAAAAAGAACTAAAAATGCTAGCAAATGAAAGACTGAATATCATTGAGCAAACTGTCACCTTTCTCCTTCAAACTATTTAACAAGGGTGGACTTTCTAGCTGACAGTAAGGAAAATTGTACTTGGTGGTATAATTAGACCTGAATTAATGAAAACACAAGGAGTAAATCAATAATCAATTTCTGGTTCTCTGCCTGCTTACAATTCTTTTCCTCATTTTCTCTCCTCCATTTTACCTAATTCCTTCACACTCTCCTGTCTCATAATTTGGGCACATTTTAATGGAATTTTGAAAACAGAATTAAGATCTCTGACAGAGAAATGTGACATTCTCCATGTGATAAATGTTCTTCAAACACAACTCTCATAGTCATTTTGACAATAAAAGAGGGCAGAAGGTATGGTTCCTGGTAGGCATCTGGAGAAATGAGGCAAGAGAGGTAAATGCATTTGTAAGAGAAGGATTGCATTTTCAAATGGGTTGCTAATTTTGGATGCTCTTGCTTAATTTGTTACTACTCTTGGTTAATGATGGGGAGCATCTTCGAGTCCTGTGATGACAGCTGGTAGTTTTAAAAGCCTGTCTTGAAGTATCTAACTACCCTCATTCAGTAAAGGGCTTGAATATGAGGTTTAGCATTGTGCATTGGAGTGTTTTCATCCCTTCAGAGGACACACTTGGCTACTAAGAGCTCACAGCATTTCACCACATCTTTCAAGGGTGGTGTGCTGCTCATCCCCCAGGATACACCAGTGGCTGCCTCCTATTACTCTTCAAGTCACAGCAACAACATCCTGCCCAGGTTGACCTAGTGGGGAGCAAAATCTGTTTTTGTGTCAGAGATCTACTCCCTTTGGCCACTTGCATCTCAGTTTCCTTGCACCAAGGACTTTTATGTTTTCCAGATTCAGGTCTGAGAAAAATAAACTTTACTGGTTTGAGACTAAGCAAATGGAAATTTCTGCCTTTTTTTTTTTTCTTTTCCCAAGTTTTTTTTTTCCTTATTTTCTTGCCATTATTTCTCAATGGTTCACCATCAGAAAACTCGTTTCATTTGAGACCTGAAATCCCGTAACAGACTATGAACAAACAATAAAAGAGAGGGAGTTCCTTAAAACAGTAACAAACACCTCCCTCTTTGTCCTCAGTATAAAAAAGCCTACAAACCCAGTTGTCCTTGATGTTAGTACAGCATCTGAACCACAATGCGATTTAACTTTTTAAGAGCTGAAATGCTGTATGAGTAGTATGAGTAGTGAGAACAGTCCTTTTTTTTTTTTTTTTTTTTTTTTTTTCCATTTGGTATTGGGCAATGTAACCATTACCAAAAGCTTGTGCTGTCTTCTGTGGACTTTCTACCTTCACAAGTTCTGCTCTGACTACGCACTACGAATATGCAAGAATCAGCTGAAATCTTCACTTGAAACAACTCTTGTGTCCAAAGATATCATGTTACTCACTGAAGAGTGTTTTCCCATATGCTCTTCAAATTACAGCTGCTCAGACAGTCCTTCTAGATCTAAGTCATTCAAAACAATGAATATTGTACTCACGCTATTGAGGCACAAAATGTCTTCATACTTCACCAGGAAATACTTTAAACCAATAAACAGGCAGGCAGAACATTCACAATTAGGGTTGCCAATTTGTCCTCAGTTCACATATTTTTTAAATAAAATGCTGTTTTGGGGGGTGGGGATGGGCGGGAAGTGAAGCCTGAGATCAGCTGCAAAGGAAACGAAAGATAGCTGTACTGGAAGAGAGTCAAAGGGGTTAGAGAGCTGTTGTCACTGCTGCTGGCATTCCCCTCCTCTTGCTGTCTCAGAAAATGCCATCAGCCTTATTCCAAAAGAAGCACTTTTGCTGTCAGAAAGATGTTTAATAAATTTGTTTCCACAGGAATGCAACTTCGGTCTCCGTTTAAGCAGCAAATTCAGTCTGTCAGGTTTGGGGAGCAGTGCTATTTTCTTGGCCTCTTTTTTATTTTTTTGGTAAAGAAAAAAATGAACCTCTGGCCATTATACTCACTTGGAGCATAACAGGAACCCAAGATTGGATTCGCTACATTAACTGCTATTAATGCTCCTCAGTTGCATAACATAAGTATAAAATGTTGGCCTTAAAGACACAATATTCATTTTAAATCTATTCAGCTTTCTAGAATTTCAAGTAAATGTCAGTCTCCTAACAATTTTTGAACCTTTGCAATTTTTAACTTCTTTTTTTCCTGTAAAACTGTCTTACAGTTACCTTCTAGTAACAGTTCCCAAATTTCTATGTTACTCTTAGATTGTTGGCAATCTGTTCCCTATGAAGTTTTAAAAGAGCCTGCAGAAATTCTAATGTAACTTACATCTGCATAGTAAACTCAGACTTTTCCCTTCTATAACTGTTTGCAAATACTACTCACAGAATTGACAACAAATCATTTCCAGGGAGGTTTTCAGAGACAGCAGTGCTAGCCCAAACATCTTACTTTCTGTAAGATGTATCAGCAGAACTTTTTTAGGAACATAATGTATTTTATGAAATCAGTCTGAATGCTTTGTTGCCTTCCATTTAGCTTTCTTTATTATTCATTGGATGGCCTATGGAAAGAGGTTATCCTTTTCCTTGCTGTAAAAGTAGTCGGTGCCTGTAAGTATGAATAAAGAAACTTCCTAACTGTTTTAAAGCCAGGAATTGGTTTCTAATCTTTAAGGTGCACCTTGGACAGAGAATTGATTGCCAAGAATGTGGGACCATGGGCTACATGCCCGGTTATCATTCCCCCTCTGGAAGTGGCCACGACAGGAGCTGTGAGASCTGTGGGCGCTGCAGTCCATGCTCCCTTGCAAACACAGCAGTGTCTCAGGAGGACCTTGAGGATAAATATGCCCAGGCAATGGCATGGCTTTCGGGAGCAGCCACCAACTGAGCCTAGGGATGGACTTTTAAGTAAGGGTGCTGTTTGCCCAGTGAGGAAATCCAGGCTTTAGGAGATGACAGGCTGACCCTGCAATGGTTAGCCTTATTATAGGAGTGTATGGAAAATACGGATGATCAAGAAGTGATTTTTAAAAATCATTATTTATGAAATARGAATAAGGAATAATACAATTTGGAGTTTGGAGATATGCTTTCTAGCCCAGAACAGAAAGGATTTCTGAGTTTGCTACAGGTGCCATAACTTCTTGACTTCTTTTCTGTTAGCTCTTGAACTTAAGAAAAGGGCTTGGTCRTGGGGGATATTTTATCAATGAGAAAAATAATGTAGAATTACAGTTCAGATTATATATATATATATATTTAATGCTTTATATGTTTTTTTCTACTGGAAAACAAAATTTCAGTTCCAAACTATTTCAATTCCAATTTCAATTCCAATTTCCATTCCAAATTGCCTTCATACTTCTCAGATGTATCCATAAGGTGTATCAAGAAATATGAGTGTACATGTTGTGACCAGTAGGTTAGCTAATATTTATGATTTGTGTGTTAACTAATATTTATGACTTTCTTACAGAGTATAATTTTAACCTAGAATAATGCAAGCAATAATTTATCTGTAGGAACTGGGAGATTGCTTGTCTTCATGAATCATATCCAAAATCCCAAACAGCTGTAASAAAAATAGGTAAATGTAAGGTTGTTTCTAAGAAAAGAGCCAGCACTTGCCTATGAAAATCTATTTATGAAAACACAGAAGTTACTTGGAAATTTCACACACCTGCTGTAAGTAAAAAGTTTAAACTGAGAGTAGGTCTGAGTTATCTCTGCATTCACATACATATGAGGGTGAAATATTTTCAAGCATTCAATCAAGTTGTAAATCATGTTCCTTTKGGTTTCTGTGCTTATTTTCAATAAATATATGTGCAAATGAAAGCTCTTTCAAAAGAATATTTGAATATTTTGTCCAATAATTTCTTATCTCTTTGATCAAAGGAARTTACAACAAATATCAGCACATTTAAAATTCACTGTTTGTGAATAGTTCAAAGACAGAAGAGTTCCATTTTTGAAAGACATTATTTGCTAAGAAAAATTCATTCCAATTTATTTCTGGAATTACAGCAAATTTCTGATGTTTTTTATTACATTTGACTTCATTTACCAATATTTTCGTATTTTTTTGGGTGCTTTAATGGCAAACTAGAGACATATTTCAGAAAGTTTGCTCAGATGGAACATAAAGATCAGTCTTCTCAATGCTGCTTAAATACAGGTTATTATTTCTCTTACCACACCTCRGAACCTGAACTGACCAAGATGATTTATTTTCTTGTTAGAAGACAAATACTTTGTAATAGAGACGCCGTCTTTCACAACCTCCTATACTGTCCTATTGTTTCAACATTTCAGATGACAGAAATAGGYTTTCTGACATATAAATATATCCTTATTGAGAAATATTTAGAAATATTTCATGTATTAGAATGGTAGGTATTAGAAACCTGTAAATGGTATTATTAGCAAAGAGAAATGTTGCCAAGAAACTGGTGGGTTTTATTTGGCGCTGACCTTCAATTCAGCAGCAGAGCCGGATACTCTTCASACTGATATCCTACACATTTATAGCAAAAAAATAAAATTTGGTAGTAACAAATGCAAAGCATTTACACAATTTTATCAAAAAATCTCTACATTAACAATGTCAAGCCTTTTCTATGTCACAGAAAGATAAAGTATGAAATGCAGGAATAAAATTACAGAAGTATCTTGGTCACTCTTTCCATGATGTTTTATTCATACATGATATCACAGCTTAATTTTTTTAACTCATGTCCCGACTTACATACTTGTATCCAGATACGTAGTCTCATTTCAGAAGTGCTGAATTCCCACATCTTCCACTGAGCAAACATAATTGAGCTGAAAGACAAAAATGAACTATTTACTTATGGTCAAATCCAACATCGACTGAAGTTAAGGAAATGTCTTGTGTGAACTAACTTTGCTTTATCCTTTAGCTTTAGGCTTCCACTAGAATGAAATTTTGTCCAAAGAACTTTTAAAATATTCAAAAGCATTTTTGCAGAAATAGTTTGATTTTGAAGGAAAATATTTATAACTGATCATTGACATTTGTTCTGCAAAATATGTTTCTAAGTCTCTTCTGCCTTAACAGTAGATGATAAAGGACAGGAGCAAAACAAATACATATATGAATCTTTTATATATATACACACAAATTATATGTATATATAAATGTAAATATTTATTTTCCAGAATAGAACACAGTATTTTCCCTACAAACTACGTGGAGAAACATTTTTTATTTTGTAATGATTTATCATGAAGCAAAGTGAAATAGCTTTAGAATCATTAAAATGCCTTTTAATAAATACACTATGATTGTACAATATTGTTATTACAACTACTTTCATATCTCAGCCTATTAATTCAGGCAACTTTCTCACGGCCTCCTTATATAATCTATTTATACTATGACTGCCTGGACTGTGAACAATATTTATTTTACTTTTACATGATACCAGGAAGCGGTCATTGTCCTCTTTTAAACAAGCATTTAGAACTTTTTTTTTTTTTTTTCCTTTCTGTGGAAAAGAGAAAAAAATGTTTTCTCCTAAATTATATGCAAAATTGGCTGATTTTTTAGGGAAAATTCCTCACTTATTGAGTAACGTGCACCACAGAAGAGTAATACTTTTTAAGTAAAGCAATTTGTTAAATAATGCAATAATATTTGAGCAAGAAATCTTATTTAAAAAAAAAAAAAAAGCTAGTACATAAAGTTGTGCACTAAATAGTTGCCACTGGCAACTAATTTTTGAGGACCCTTATGCCTGTGCTTCCCTTTGGATGCATYCTAGGTAAATTACCCAAGCTTTCTGACTTCCTTGTTAAAATCTTTTCTCTTCTGCCCTTATCCTACTCTGTATAATCTTAAAATAACACCAGGGTAGCCCAACAAAAATATGCAAGTTAAGCCAGGGGCAGCTTAGCAGACTGATTCCTTGTGCTAGAGCTGAAATGCTTTCAATAGCCTTTATGCAATATAAAAGTTTAAAAGGAGTCTTGCTGTGAATTAGGTCATCCCAGTGTTCAGATCATCTATAACTTCAAAATAAAAGGGCCCATCTTTTTTTTTTTTTTTTTAATTAAGAAACTTTGAACATAAAAATCGTAAAAATACAGGATTCTTTTTCTAGAAGAAACTGACAAAATTTCTCAGCATGGGAGAAAAAAAAACAAAGTATAAACTTGTGGGAGTGTTCAGGTGTACTCATTTTTTAAATATGGTTGATGAATAAGGGGAAAAGATGCCAGAAAAATATATGTGCTAGGAGAAGAAATCCTTAAGTGATTCAGTTTATCAAGCAATAGGTGTAGCTTGAATTTTAATTTTATTTATTTTATTGTTCTAACTATTCACATGCAATCATATATGAGTGGCATATTTTTTGRCAGAATATGCTCACTCACAGCTATCATCTGTTATTTATAGTATAATGTATTAGAGCATAAACTTGTTAGGTATCCAAGGAATACACATTTTGCATTCTGGAATGTCTTCCATTTAGTAGCCTTTAATACAGAAAACAATGAATTTAAGGATTTTACATATCCAAGTCCAAGAATGACTTTCAAAAGAAAATATCTGGACTGCAAATAATCTCTTCAATACCAGAAAAAAAGAAGTGTGTCTATAGTCCTGCTGAACTGCAATTTTAAAGCTCCCTGGCTATTCCTTTGTGTCCACAAATCCTATCAATGTGCATCCCAGTGTTAATATGTTCCCTCACTAACTGGTTCACATGAAATGGGTGTCTGTAAAATTTGCATCCACATTTTTACTGTGCCAATAAAGAGGAAAGTCCAGGCTCAACTGCACTGAAAATTTACTTCATAATTTCTTACTTGAGACACATGCAAAAAGAGGAATGTGTTGTGAGATGGCGGTTGATCTCTTMTCCAGAATAACTACAGATAAAATAAGAGGAAATGGCCTCAAGTTGTGCCAAGGAAGGTTCAACCTACCTTGAAGGAGGAAGAATTTCTACACAGGAAGTAGGAAGTAGGAAGAATTTCTACACAGGAAGTGTGGTGAAGCATTGGAACAGGCTGCCCAGGGAAGTTGTGGAGTCACTGTCCCTGGCAGTGTTCAAGAAATGTGTAGATGAGCCGCTTAGGGACATGGTTTAGCAGGCATGGTGTTGAGGGGTTTACGGTTGGACTTGATAAACTCAAAGGTCTTTTCCAACCATAATGAATCCATGAGTCTATGAGTCTGTGGATTTGGATCAAACAAGACAAGCCACAGGGTTTCTCTAAAATAATATGCTCTTCAAATTATCAAATGTTTGCAAATGATATCTGCACAGGTGCCAAAAAAACAAGCAAATTTAGATGACTGTTGTAAACTCAGTTGAGTTAGACTAGATATAGGCTCATATTAAATTTTAATCACTAATATTTACACCAGAAAAAAACAAGGAACCCCAATCTGCAATTGCCTACTCTCTGATAATGCTGCATTTTCTGGGTTGCTGTTGTTATCCCTAATTTTCAGAATTTTCAGGACTTTGGCACTCATAACCTCTGTCAAATCTGAGAAAAGTATTTAGCCTTTCTGAAGATGAACTCAAAAAGCAATCCTGAAGTCTATAGAAAGGTCAGAAATTCCACTCAGTCACTTTTTATACTCTCTTAAGCCAAAAGTGATTTGTCCACTCTCCCTTCTTACTTCAGAAAATGTAGTTACATTTGCCTGCTTTCAGGAATATTTATTTCTGATTTGTGAATTATTTTGTTAGCCTATATCTTGTTTTAGTATTCTAAGTCAGCTTGTTAAAGACTGTGAGAGAAGGTCAGGGTCAAAAATAACCCATATCACAACTTCTTAAAAAGTGTTTGTAATGCCACCAAGGTGTGTAGATGCCTAGTAGATCTCAAGCATACTTATTGTAAAAAATATCATCAAAAAGGAGGAAGCAGGTAACAGGATATGACTAAGTCACTCGAAATAATATGCAATTTTTACATGGCCGCTAGTTTGGTGCCTTGATATTATACAYTCAACTGGAAATTTGCTGTTTTTCACATATTTTACCCAATATAACACAGCTGTTTTTCATATATTTTGACCAATATAACACAATGAAAAAAAACTCAGTCCAAAAACGGCTCATCCTTTACCTCCAAAATCTTCCCTTTGATGTTGTTAGGCTGAAAAAGAAAAAAATGTAATCATTTTGAAAGCAAAGATAATTAGACCAGGAGTGAATACCTCTGAAAATCCTTACTATCAATAAATACATAAAATTAAAGGCTGATATTGAAATGTAAAACATTATAACATAGCAGATGAGGCATAGAAGATGCTGTTTCCACTCTTCTGCTGTCCTGTGAAACTTGCATTAAGTTTTAAGTATCCCCTTTTAACTCCAGAGAAACATGGGGTAAATAAATGAATTATAAGATGAAGGAAAAAAAAAAAAAAAAAAGAAAGAGAAGTATGAGAAAAAGTTCAGAGGACTTGTATTTTTTTAGAGAAGAGAAGTCTGAAGAAGGACATGATGACAGCATCAACATGCAAAAAGATTAGTAGGAAGAAGGCAGTGATCTGCAGTTCCTCTGGAAGAAAACGTAATCAATCAATCAGCTTAATTAGAATCAAAGGCTCAGATCAGATACCGGGAAAGCTTTAATGACCCTAAGGAGAGCTAAGTAATAGAACCCAGGGCCTGGAGCAGGGAACTACTGGGGTGGCCTTGATTCAGGGAGAAGCACCAGCCAAAAGGAGAGAGCAAACGTCTCCAGAAGTGCTTTACTGGACCCTGGATCCTTCAAAAGGAAGGAGGACTAAAGGACTTCTTTTGGTCCCTTTCCCACTCACTATTATCCATGCAACTTACGTGTTGCACTTCATCTTCACAGATATGATATGCAGTTTATATACTATAAAGTATATAAACTTTATACTTTTAAGTATATAAACTTTATACTTTTAAACTGGATAAACATATATAAAGGAGTCATCAGCACAAAAACAAATCAGTGTCAAAACAGTGTTTATTGCACTTGTCTATAGCCTTTACAGACCACCAACCCATGAGATTGGTCTGTCAGATTAACTGCTAGTTTTTCTTAGATATCATATACTTTTTATTTATGGAAATTAATGAAGGCTGAAGGAGATCACTCCATTATGTTTGGCAGCCCCATAAGCATCATGTAATTTTTATTTTTATATGTAGCTAGTTTATGAGTACATTTAAATAAAGGATATGTGGGGCACCAGCTTACAGTTAATTACTGAAAAAACTTATTCAAATAAAAGGAATAAAATAAATATGGCTTTATAGAAATGATCCAAAACCCTAAAGAATTAAATAATTAATGAGATKCTTTCAGCAGAAAGAAAGTTCTATTTTGTATAAATAGAACTCTATAGCAGCAATATAATTTTTCAATTATTTTCTATTTGATTATTTTGGCTCTTTTAGAAGCTGTATACAAAAAAAAGAAAAAGTCTGCTAAATAATATTTTTAAACCGTTTCATAAGAATATATACTCAATTCAGATAAAAAAAAAATCCTGTCTGATGATTTTTGGTCTTTTTCAAGTTTTTTTTTTTTTTTTAACTTTCCAAAATATCTGAATGAATATAAAGGCAAGCAAGGATATTCCAGTAAAATAATTTAACACAAAAGCTTCTGAATAAAAATTACATGTGAATATAAACCATTGTTCATAAGCAATGTGTCCAGTTAAATACGATGTTAGGTACACCTCTCTCCAAAAATGAAGAGATTGAAAGAATTAAGGGGAGTTTTCTTTCTTTAAAAAAAAAAAAAAAAAAGTGATTAAGTAGTAGACCTATACCAAAATGAAGCTTTTGCCCTTAAGGTGAAAGGCCTGGGAGGTCTGAGCAAAAGGCATGCTGCAGGTCAGGCACAGGTAGTGCTCTTGCGTATGGTACATTAGCCACTTGTGTTCACAAGCTTAACACAAACCGAGTGAAAAAGTGGTAAAGTATCCAAGATGTCTAGAAAGGTCATATGTAATTAAGTCACATTTTGTACTAATTTGCTGTATCAATGCCAACTGCCTTGACTTTAGAGTTTATAGTCACAGGAATCATAAGGTTAACACAATATTTCATAGACTCCTACTTAGAAGCCACTATATGGCTTCTCTGTTCTTAGTAACTGATATGTATTCCTACTTCTTTTAAAATTAAAAATGGCAAGGCCCTTTGTGTACATCGCTTTTTAACCGGGTAAGGTAAAATTRCATACTTACATATTTGTTTCAGGAAAATAAAATTCACAGCTTTTTCAGAAGAAGCCAAACAATTCTCAGATTGGTGTAGAAAATGAATTTAAGCTATAATAAATATTGTACAAAGTTTCATTATAAAGCAGTAATTTGACCCTATTTTTCCTTGATTAAAGATATGTAAGATTATTTTAAAAGCTTCAGACGTGAAATACAAGAATGTGAATTTTCATCTTTTACAGACCCTGATCTTTAATTATAAACAGAAGGTCATATTGTGGTTCCATTTTTAAAAAAACAAAATATCCTGAGATATAATCTCATAAGAGAAGCCATAAAAAATAATATTCTCAAACAGGCTGAACCTTCCTTCAAGATTTAAAAGAATATTTTTAACAAGTACAAAAACATTTTGCTGTCTCCAGCATATTTGGCAATAACATTTCATACATTTTGTAGCCCTTTAGTGCCACTAATTTTGTTCTCCTTTAATCCAAAACATACCATAAGAAATTTTCCATTTGCTATTAAAAGATGGAATTGTATGAAGAAGTGTCTTGCTTTGGAAAATAGCACTAAACTGACTCAATGAACAGAAAACCTAGACGGACTGAAAGGTCGCAGAGAGACTGACAGGGAGGAATTTCAATAAATGGTGGGAACTCCATAACTCTGTAGTAAAATTCACATGAAATGTCTAGTGAACATAAAGTTTGTGAAGATGAACGTTCAGGAAAAAAAAAAAAAGGAAAAAAAGAAAAAAGTGGCAAGGGTTGAAACAGAGCTTTCCTACCAGAACTGTATTTTTCAGTTGGGTATGAGGCCAACCTGGCCATCAAGCCTTTTATGCTGCTAGTGCACTCCCAAGTGTGTTTTGGTGATGAGTTTGGGAACTAATCCGTGTAGGCAGGAGAGCCAGTCACCTTCTTAGGGGCATCACCACTTACATAGAGGCAGAAATGGCCCAGAGCCTGGCAAATCATTGGGACTTTTGGTAAGGATATTGATASCAAAGTGCATGGAGCACAATCCCCATTCAGCCTCCACATAGGTACATTTGTGGTTTTAGGAGTATAAAACASTTCCAGTGATTTCAGGCTTTTGATGTTTAACATTAAAGATCATGGAAGACAATACATATTTAATAAAGTAGTCTCAATCCTAATTGAGAATTTACCTTCTGCATGCTTGCGGTACCCAGAGGTTTATTCTGTTGAAGCTAAGAGAATGCAGCATCTTTGGGACATGGAATAAGAGATGAGTTAGCAGAAGTGATCCTTTGTAAATCATATACATTTTTATCCTGGAGGTGCATATGACAAATAGATAATGAATATTAGACAGACACTTCAAACTAAATTGTTCTTTAGGATAAAATATAACCTAAACCATAGCCATACCAAAGCCATAGCCAGGTTGGTTATAAATGGGGACAAGTCTAGTTGGAGGCCTGTGGCCAGTGGTGTCTCCCAGGAGTCAGTCCTGGGCCAAATGCTGTTCCATTTGCTCATCAATGACTTGGACAAGGGGACAGAGCGCACCCTGAGCAAGTCTGCAGATGATATCAAGTTGGGTGAAGTGGCCGACAGTCCAGAGGGCTGTGCTACCATTCAGAGGGGCCTGGACAGGTTGGAGAGTTGGGCAGAGAGGAACCTCGTGAGGTTCAATAAGGACAAGTGCAGGGTCCTGCACCTGGGGAGGAGTAACTCCAGGCAGCAATACAAATTAAGTATTGACCTGCTGAAGAGCAGCTCCGCAAAGCTTTGGGAGTCCTGGTTGACACCAAGGTACGCATGAGTCAGCAGTGTGCCCTTGTGGCCAAGAAGGCCAATGGGATCCTGGCCTGCATCAGAAGGAGTGTTGCCAGCAGGTCAAGGGAGGGGATCCTGCCTGAAGGGTGAATGTAGGGAGAAAGGGGCCAAACTATTCTCAGTGGTGGCCAGTGATAGGACAAGGGACAACGGATATAAGTTGAAACACAGGAAGTTCCATCTGCATGTGAGGAAGAACTTCTCTCCTGTGAGGGTGCCAGAGCCCTGGCACAGGCTGCCCAGGGAGGCTGTGGAGTCTCCTTCTCTGGAGATCTTCCAAACCCGCCTGGATGYCGCCCTGTGCCCCGTGCTCTGGGTGTSCCTGCTKGAGCAGAGGGGTTGGACTAGATGATCTCTAGAGGTCCCTTCCAACCTCAGCCATTCTGTGATTCTGTGATGCATACTTGAATACATGCAAAAAAAATAGTAAAGTCACAAATAGGGAGTTTTTGTGATATTTGAAAGGTTTTACTGAGCCATGGCTTGGACATACTTTAACATATTTTTAAGGATTTTTTTTTTCCCYCACCTCTATCATTTTAAAAATATTTGTTCATTTTAGTGATTCCATTCCATCTCTTTTTACAACTGTTTCTCATTTTAAATTGACATGAAAATGGCTGTAACTGTTTTGCAGGCTGTTAATGGGTTATACACTGTTTTAACTGATTTTCGGAGAGCAGAATTTCCTAATTATGACTAAAGTAAAGGTACTTCCTCTTAAAGAGCTGATTCAAACAATTTGGAGAAGAGAGAGAGATTGGGAATACAGTGGAAGAACTTCAAATACAGTGGAAGAACTTCAAAAATATGACAAATAACTGCTCCAAATGCTCCAACTCTCAAGATCCAACTTGAAGTGGTTTTGGTTTTATAAATAAGGAACAGTTCTTGAATAGATTTTTGCTTGCAAGCGTATATGTGGCTCCTTCAGATGCAAGCTTTCCATCTCACAGTAAAAAAAAGACTGAAAAGAGAATAAGTTAATTTTAAAACACCTTTCCTTTCCTTTCCTTTCCTTTCCTTTCCTTTCCTTTCCTTTCCTTTCCTTTCCTTTCCTTTCCTTTCCTTTCCTTTCCTTTCCTTTCCTTT
>NW_020454761.1:1546214-1599518 GCF_003342845.1 Nothoprocta perdicaria
TCCTTCATGTGAGGAAAAATAACTCTATCCTTAAATATAATTTGTAAATTCAAAAAAACATTTAGTACACTGAGAATTTCAAAAGTCTATTTTTGGGGGGCATCCATTTTCTGTTGCCTTAAAAGATACCCAATTTTCAGAAACTGTGCTTTGAAAATCTCTTTAAAAATCTCATATATTAGAGACTCCATGGATAAGTGTTTGTCAGTTTTCCAAATCTTGACTTGGATCTCAAAGGAATCCTTGTTCCTGTTATATCAGAATAGATTAAGATGAGTCAGGAGTTTCAGTGACCAGATTTTGAAATGAAATTAAATCTCCAAATGCTTCAATTTCAATACAATGATTTATAGCCATGAGGGTGTGTCCCAGTGTGCTCGTAAATCTATCAAATACTCAGACCTATAAAAAGAAAATCCTTCAAATAAGTAAAAATCAAGCATATTTATAGTCCAAGTAAAGTTTTATTTTTCTTCAGAAAAGAATGTATGAAATGAATGTATGAAGAATGTAAGAACACTCAGAATGTATGTGCCATCCTCTGAATTAAGAGAAATAACTCAAAAATATGTCATAATGAAGGAAATAAAATAAAGAATAATGTTAAAAAAGAGTGGTACTCTTGTACTTTTATGACTATTAATAGGGTAAATCTTCTACTGTAATTCAACAGCCCAAGGAAGCGCAATCACATTGAAAGTTCTTACAAGTAGWATTAAACTCTATTATGTTTAGAAAAAGCCCTTTCTTCATTACTTCAGTATGGTCTTTGTTCAGGTTAACTATGGAAATTTGCTTTTGAAGAATATTAGTACAATTACTAGGTCAGGGCAATCCTTTGAGGAGTTTATTTATATAAGTAAAAGCAGAAGCTACTTAAAATAGTAAAACGGTCACCAAAAGCGTCTTGTGTATCCATTCTAGTTCTCAAGTCACCAGTTAATGGTGAGGTGGTTTCTCTCTGAATGCATGGCAAATTTTGAAGCCTGATACCAGCACTATATCTCTGTAATTCTCTAACTTAATCTGCAAGTACTATATGTTTGGTGATTCTAATTCCATGGTGATTCTAATTCTAATTCCATGTGATCTTGGAAATGGAAGTGGAATATGGTTCTACATAGATAGAAAAAGATTTAAAAGTCTTCACATGTCTTTTTCAGCTATTCGACCTAATAGTGTAAAGATTCATTTAAAGGTTGCTTACACTTTCCTGTTCTACCAGTATCTATTTCACCCTTCTCATAGAGACTTTCTAGTTTTCCATGTCTTAAAGTAAGGCACAATTAGAATAACTAGTGATGTTGTCATCATCACCTCTCTCCCTTGTACACTGTCAGGACACTATAACCCCGATGTAATCAGGATTCTGCTCCCATGYTGTCTTTTTCTTTAGTATGTCTTTAAGTTATCTCAAATGCAGCTAGGTACTTGGAAGGTTCAAGAGCTTTTAAGAGAAAAACATTTTTATTTGAACCCCATAGGACACGCATGTTTGAACAGAATTGGAGCTTATGTACTCCTGAGTACCCCTTTAAAGATCCTCAAAAGTTCTTCAGTAAAATGAGGTCAATCAACCCAAAAAGAAACAGTACATTTTATGATGTCACTGTTTACATCTTAAAGTCACTACATCATATGTTCCTTAACAGAGATGAAGATAGTAATCTTTTATTTCCTTAGAGATTGCCAACATAGAAAAATGAGCATTTTAATACAGACACACAGACATAAATCCTACCATGAATGCCCTCCTTTTAGTCTTGCACTCTTTATTCAARACTTTCCTCAGTAATGCAGTCATTTTTTCCCTCTGAAAAAGTTTGCTCTGTGTGATGACTAAATCGGAAATGAAGGATACAACCTGGCCATTCACATGTTTTTCATAATCTGGGAATAGGTTCCTGAGCGGCACAAGGCTGCACAGGATGTGTCTCATTTTGCATGCGGGTTCATAACCCCTGAGTAACAGAGGACATGCAACGCGTACAGTTCCAACAACTGCGTGAACTACTGTGATCCTTTTCTAGGGCATTGTGTAATCCAGCTGAGATGGTGAGAGTTGTCCAGAGAATGACCTAAGGGCTATCAATTTTATTTTTTTTCTTGCTCCCCACTGCCAGAGTGACCCTCGTTTCTGGGAAGGCTTTCTCAAGAAAAAAATACTCACTTCCATTGGGAGTGTAGCCTTGTATTCCCACAGTAAATGCTTTTGCATATGTTTCACCATTGCTTCACCATTATTTAGTCAAGATGAGTTTTGGGATCTCTGGTTCTATGATGACATCTATTTATCTCTCACTCTGTACTTCTAGGATGGCTAGTGGCTGGGAGGACTCATAAAAGATCTAGCTTTACATATTCAGTGTATTTTTGAGGTAAGTAATAGTGATCTTGATATGTGCTTCTATACTGTATACTGTGAAAGTGTGAGGAGCAGTTAGGACAGACTTCCTCTTCAGGGTCAGAAGCTAAATTCAGAGCATGTGAAAGTGTGTGGTAAGGTTGCATTGACATATGGTTATCTCCTTCAGCTGTTGGATGCAGCTGGACAAAACAGTTTGATCCAGGAGAGACTGCTAAGGGCAGTGGAAATGAATGCCAGCATTGAGTACGGGAACAGACTGACCCTTCCAAAGAAAAGAGCCCAAGGTGAAGGATGTCATCACATGAAGGATATTTTGTCTGTAGGACTGAGAACAGGTTGAATTGTTTCCTGAAGTGACCTGCACATCCCACAACCTTTCTGCAGAAATCAGCAATGTCATTACGCTGCCAGGGGTGGCCTACATAGTATATGGCCTCGTGGCGTGCAGAAATGAGGGAAGACAGGTAATGATGGGAGAGACTCTTCTCCCAAACAGATGTTTGAACAGAAGTTTGGTTGTGTTTTGCTTAAACCGTTACAGAAGAGATGCTTCCACGCTTGCAGATGCTTTTGAAATGCTTTTGAAATGCTTTTGAAAGCACAAATCCAAAATCTGATATATTGGTCTTTTTGATCTGTAGAAATGTCAAGAAATTCAGGAGTATCATTTTTTTAGGCTCATATGAGTACTGAAGGAAACTTCGATACTGAAAATATCCTGTAACTAGATTTCTRTCTCTTTAACTACCTTGTCAGTCTGTGCCTGGTTCAATATTTACCTGGATTAATATTTACTCATCTTATGTCAATATTTACCCACATTTCTGGTATAGGAACTCTACTGCTATGTTAAAGAAGAGTTTCCTACAGGTGCTTGGAAGAAATCATTACACATAGTGCAGAAAGATCAGGAGAGACTGTCAGTGATGTGTTAGAATGCATGGRTAATGATGTTGTCCTTGGGCGCTCATAAAGCCCAGTCATCAGATACAGCGACAGTGGTGGTGGAGAGGACCTCTAAGTGGCACCTAAACATGTGATCTCCTGCCATTTCTTCATGCTGGAGAGGATCACTTACCTGACTGATTAATGAGGGCTTTGAGGCAGAACTTTCTGCCCCTCGTCCTTACCACAAAAAACACTACGGGCTTGGCTTGTCAAAGTTGTGATCTGTAAGAATGGAGACCAAAACAACAGACATTAGAGGAGAGAAAGTTTTGTGCAAGAAAGAACCTGAATTTCTGGGCCACACTATCCTTGAAGAACAGGCCTTTTCCTCCTGCCTTAGTGTTTTTCTAGTAACTTTCCAGACTGCAATGATATGATTCTTTTCCAGGCTACCGAAATCTAGCCTTTTCTTCCACTCCCTAGAGATTGCATTGTCTCACTGCTACCCATTTTTTTRAGGAACCTTTTAAACCATGACAGGAGCGCTGAGCTCCTGCTGGCTCTACGTCTGCCTCAACCCCCAGCCAAAAGCTCTTCCCCCAAGGCACATCCTCATGAGGCAGCTGCTTTTTTCCTTCCTGCAAAAATTGCCACCGGACCTGGGCACAGCAGCCAATATGAGGCGAACAAGCAGGCTTCCTCTCTTCTCCCCTGCCCTTGCCCTTTGGAAAGTCCACAAAGTAAGATAGTAGCCAATGAAGCAGATGCTATCCATCAAAATATAATAAAAATACAGTTATGTAAATAACATTAACACAAAGTTGTCTGTAACTTTTTGAGAAACAGTATGAGAGATATGAGTATGAGTCAGTATGAGATTGAGAGCAGCATGAAGCCCTACAGGTTTGTTAAGTTGGACTACTGAAATCTTACAGAAAACAGCTATTCTAATTATGATGTTTTGGTATTGATTAGGCTATAGTTAAAGTAGATAAGATTGGGAAAGACATTAATCATAGTCACTGACATTAAAATAACAGAGAGTTTTTTTTCTGTAAAAGTGTTTATCTTCTAAGTTATATAGGAGTGGAGGTAAGAGATTACTTGTACCAGAAAGGATCTCACATTGCCATTTCAGCATATAAATGTCCCAAAGAATAGTATGCACACACACTTAGTAGAGTCCTGCACCACAATTCAGTCTCCCAAGTTCCCTATCCTCTCTTAGTCCTMCATGTATCACACTTTGTATTTCAGGAGAAGTTGGACATCTAATACCCATTTGTCTCTTGATTTCTTAATGGAAGTAAGATATTTTCTACTCTGACCTTCATGGAATGGCTACTTTTAAGAGACAGGGAGGAGAAGTCTCCCTCTACCTGTACTGGTTCCTCTTCAGGGAGGCCTGTGATTTCCCAATTCATTATCCACCTGTTCMCACCTCGGCATCCAGTTTTTGCAAGTATGTTGAGCGTCCATAATCCCAAAGACAAAAAAAAGGAGAGGTGTTCATTCCCTCCCTTGTCTCCAAATAAAGAGATGCTATGAMGTTTTAACACCTCTCTAGATGTTGGAATAAATGCATTAGGATTTTACAAGGAAAGGATATGGATAGATTTTGTGAAGCAAACTGACAACAAGTTTACCCTGACCTGTTCCTCATCAAAATCTTGCTTTGAAATGTTTTTTAAACAGCAGATGCAGCTGCTGACCAAGGTTCAAATAACTGACATTATTAAGATGCAGCCAAGATTTCAGCAAGCCTCATGGCGACACTTCTGGACAAAGATAAGGCATTGTTGTAAACATGAAAGCTTGGAGCACAACTAATCATATGTAGAAAAAGTCACAATAGAAAACACTGGCAGTCTTGAATCTAGTGGAGAGGAAGGGGAAAGAAGCTACCTCCAGAGAAATAAATGATCCTTACTTTTACAGTGTAATATAAACAGAATCAGTAATACAAAATCTCTGATTACGTCTTTGTGCTGCACTAATCAAAACTAGCAGTCAATTATTCCACCATTTTTGCTTCCACCAAAGGAAGGAAGCTATAATGGTTCTTCTTAAAATTAAATAAAGAAAATAGCTAAAATTTCAATAGTTTATTGTGTTTCTGAAAATTCAGTCTTCTTTTCAACAACCTTTCACATTTCACAGGCTTTAATTTCAGATTTGCACCTGGTCTTAGCCTAGGGGCAGAAATAAAAGGGTACAAGTCAAAACAGAGAGATACAAGCCTSCAGTATTTAGACAGGACATCTAACAGCACAGGGAAGCTACACATGTTCACACTGTRTTTGGGTTACTAAATAAATAGCAATTATTGTGCTTCGTCTCCTTTGAGCTTACTAGACTTTTAAAATTGTGCAGAAAGAGAGAAACTGCATTTTAGTTTCTATTGATATTTGCATCAGAAMAGCATATTCAAATAAAATATAAGCAATGAATCAGATAAATTATTTCATGTATTTTTTATAAAAGCCCCACTGTATGTAGAAAAAAATGAGTTAAAACTAATTTTCCCTCTGTGTTGCTGCCTGGTGAGAATGCAGTAAAAAAATAAAAGTTTATATAAACCAGTCCTAACCACAAATGTTAGAGTCATTCTACTAATGAAAACATGATTTTATATACATATATATATATAACATGTCATAGTTTGAAGAAATACATTAAAAGTTTATTATTATACAGGATAATAATAGTATATTATAGGTTATACTACTTGGCTTAGACAATGATTATAGCATAAGCATATAGGCAGGTTGATATCTGTACAAATAGTTTTGCCTAAAGTTACTCCTTTTTTTCTAATGTTATTCTCTATTTTGACAAGCTCTAAAATTAATTTTATATCATGTTCTTGAAGTACAAATATTACAAACAAGAGAAACAGACTTCTTTTTTTTTCTTGGTAATGAGTCAGAAAAGGAAAACATAGTTAAGACTAAGAAAACTTTACTAAATACATGCTTTAAGGACATAAATAAAATAAGATGAATTGCATCTGAACATGGCATATAGTGTACAAGAAGTTTGAGATCCTAAACAGATGAAAAAGAAATAAAGCAAGAGAAAAAAATAAAAAGAGGAAAAGAAAGCAAAAGAGCTGATAAAATTTCTGGCTACAATACAGGAGACATATCATTACCATATGATCTAATGTGGGTGTCAGCCTGGATTGTGTTCATTGAGAGAAACCTTATTTTTTAACTGTGCTATGGAATAGAAGCAGGAGGGTTTTCCACCAAGTGACAGTCACTGAGCTGAACTTACCCCCTCCTCCTTTCCACACCTGCAAAGCCTTTTGCCTGGGTTGAATATTTAGTTTAATTACATCTCAGCTTTGAGAGCTCCTGTTGCAAATCCCTGGATTAAAAGGTACGGTTTTCAGTAATTCTCCTCAACTATGCTGCAGACTAATAAAACTTCAGGCAAGTCTACGGCTCGAGCTAGYTGAATTCTAAGAGAAAGAAGAAAAATCCTACTAAAAGTTTAGCAATGTTAAATGTTGTATCCGGCATTTTTCTAGCTTGAGAACATGAGAATGCGATCTTAAGGGCTGTGCACGTTTCCTACTGTTTGTTTGACTGTTCTGTCTTTTGTTTTGATTTGTATAAGCACCGCTATAGTCCTTTCTTTTTCCTTACTGTAAACTTTTGCAGCAATATATATTCTCTGTTTGCAGTCCAGGGTTTAGAGTGGGTGATGTAGTGAGTGCTAAAAATGTGTGAGTTTGTACTTTTCTGATTGTAAAGTATGTTCTGTGAAATTTTTCTTTCAGACTTCTTCATATATATTCCAAATGAGTATAATTACAATTTCAGAGAGAAAAATGTGCAGTCGATAGTTAAGCAGACTGAATGTATGCCTTTGTAATGGTAGAATGTGCTGTGTTACAGTATACAAACAGGGGAATTGCGTTTAAAGGTGCCTGCAAATTAAATAGAGTTTCTGGAGTTGAAACTTTTGTCAATGGAGTTTTAATCTCTTTAAACTCCCAGATCCTGGGTTTCTACAGCTAGACTTTATTGCACAAAATGGGTAAAACATATAATGTAGGGGATTTCTGGAAAATGCATATATCRTTCAGCTTGCTTTTTGTGGCGTTTTAAGAGTTCTGGCTGTGGATGAACTAATATTTAATACTTAATATTAAGACAAACTGAAAAGATGACCACCAATATAGTGGTGACGTGTACTGATGAAGCATTATTTCCAGGGCTATTTTGAACTGAAACATGGCCAAGTGTATGCTATAGTTTCCTCTGTTTGTGGAAAAGTCTTCTTCATTGTAAACATATAATTAGAGTGAATTTAAACAGTTATGTCCTGCAGACATAAATACCRTGTCACAGACATTTAAGAATTCAGATAACTTTTTTCTTCACTATTTTTTTCTAAGTGAAATGCAAACATTTCTTACTAGAACAGTTCTGTATATATTTTTTATCTCACTGTTTACATTAATTTACAAATACAAACAAAAGGAAGAGGTGTGTGTGCATGAAGTCGGAATATGTTTATTAATAAAGACAAATATGCACACATATCTGTTCCTATTCCCTGTTAGAGAGGTAGTTTTTATCTGTTATATTCTGCATTTTGTCCTCAGATTAGTTCCTTGCAATCTTTTGTTGTCCTATAGTTCTCTCTTATAGACAACTGCTACTGAATTTGTTACAGTTTTGGCAAAGGAATGAACAAAGGAAGACTCTCTGCAGTGTTTAACCAGGATAAGTGAAGTCGTTAGTGTGAACAAAAAGTGTGCATACACTGCCAATGTGCCTTTGAATATTTTTTCAGGGCAATAATTTAGCTCCAGRAAAGGGTCCTGAATGCACATTCCTGGAGCTGAGGGTGCTGCAGCAGTGCTATTAGCAGGAATACAAGCAGGTTTAAAAAAATACATAATGGTATGCGAAAAAGAGCTGGAGCAGTACCATGACAGCTTTTGTGTGTAGCCTTCCCCATGTTTATTGATGCTAAAGGGGCACTCTGAAACCTGATTTGCTCTCTGTTAGCACTTTATTGATCTTTTCCACAAAGCAGCTCACCGAAGCGAACAGTGATGGTTTACTGAGTTTGTCCTCCTCTTTCAAAATATACATAAACTGCACTGTGGTTTTACAACCACACAAAGCCACGACGGATGAGCTTGGATGGGGACAATGACTCACACCGCTCTGTGGTGCCATCGTCGCCCTTCTGCGGCGGCGCTGCTGGGGAAGGATCAGGCCCTGCCGCCGGCGGGGCACGTTTGTCATGGAGGCAACTTGAGCAAATCYGACACCACGTGAGCTTGCTATGAAGTCACGAGGACATTTAAAGACATTAAATACCTGCCTTCCTATTAGGTGCAAGGCAGAAGTGCTAGCTACGTTTTTAAAATACTTGCATATTTTAGACAGTGAACTTACCATCAACTCAAAAATGAAGCTGAAATGCTTAGCAGGGTTGCGTTAAGGGCATCTACCTGAGCAAATTTATAAAGGATATTGAATCCAAGCATTATAGAGACTGCATTTAATTCCAGGCTTGTGATTAGCAATTTTTTTTTCTTATACTAACCAGTTCCTTTATTATAACTGGATATGATATTCCAGAAAGAAAGGCCCTACTATGCTCACTGATCATCAGTTTTCTAAGGCTTCTAGCAGCTTCCTTCTGTCAGTGGAGAGAGGGAGACTTTCATCCTCCTCTTCCTCTCAAAGARATTGTTTTCCTTCTCTATTAGTCAGTATGGAGCTGAGAAATGGTATGCCATAACCATAGTCACGGTAACTCCTGTTAGGTAATTTTCTGCTAGGAAAGAAAAATCCACCTTTAGTACCTCAATAATGCATTACAGAAGTGAATTTCAATGACCTAGTTTTGCACCTGAAGAAGCAAGTGAACATTTTTGCTTTATTTACAAAGAAAAACAACTGTATTTAACATTATGTTATCCACTTTAAGATGACATTTATAACCGAAGGACAAGACTGTCTTTCTGTCAGTTGATGACTTGAAGGCAGTGTTTCTTTGTGGGTTGTTGTGACACTGTTTTTTAGTCCCATGAAGTGCTGTAAAAAAAAAAAATGTTTCCTCATATAATGCAGATAGCAAAGGAAAATAATTTTCAGAAAAACAGCTGTTCTATATTGCCTTGATGCAAAACCTGAAAACAGCTGTTGTGTAGTTTCTCTTCAGCATGCAACAACATAGTGCAATGTACACTATTGTGAAGTGAATGTCTCAGTCCTGAAAACGCATATTTAAACACTTTCCCTTGAAAGCTTGCAGAATAAGGCCCAGTATGGAGTATGTTGACAATTCTACAAGCATTCATTCAAATACTTACCCAGAGCAAAAAGAGGATTTTCAGGGTACACTGTTAAAACATGGGATACYATAGCCAAAAATCTGTAAAGAAAGCCAAGAACATGCAATATAGTACAACACTGTATTCAGTTTTATTGTGCTATTTAACTGAGAAAGAAATATAGCTTATTTAAACGGCTGAAGATCTTTCTCTCCACCCCATCACTAGATCTTACTCTATTTCCCAACCGGTTTTACTAGACTATAATTTAAAACACACAGCAAGCTGGCACTTCTTAAAAAAAGTTTTTTCAAGACATAAAATAATGCGTTACAGTGAATTTGGGAAACTCAGGTTCATCCCTAGGGAAGATACTCATTGCTATGAAACAAATGCTAATGAAATAAAATAGACTGTTACGTTGGCAGAAAGAAAACAGACAAATGGAAAATGTGGCTTATTGTGTTGACTCTTTTGCATAACAAAGTTGACAGTGCTGCCTGTTCCTAATAAATATTACTCTAAATATACAAACAGATGTGTTTACAATTGCCTCTGAACTGCTCTGTTACCAAAAAAAAAAAAAAAAANAAAACTTATTGACAAGAAGTTACCAGGCTCCTATCACATAACTGCCCTATTTTCAAAATTCAGTTTTCACTTGCTGGAAGGAACAGTTATGCAATTGGTGGATATGCTGGACCTCCTTCAGCAGGAACTCTGCAGCTATGGAAAACTGCTACTTTTGGTTTAAATCTCCTRCTTTGATTTCTAGGTCCTGCTGAGAGTCAATGAACTAAGCCATGAAGCTGGCTCTCCTCTTCGTCCTACTGCTGCCAGTATGCTTGGCCAAGCCATTCCACCAAAAGGGCTTGTTTGACTTTATGCTAGAGGATGAAGGGTCTGCCGATCTGCCTCCAACAGAGGATCCTGTGATATCTGGATATGGACCAATATGCCCCTTCCGCTGCCAGTGTCACCTTCGTGTGGTGCAGTGCTCTGACCTAGGTAAGCCATAAAGTACCTTCATAGCATATATATGTTTACTTTCTAGATGAGAGTTTGCAGCCAGGATGGCTGAGCTGCTAAGCAATGCTGCATTGTGACTAGATTCTTGTCAAAGAAATATGTTAAGGTTACGGTTAGCTAAAATGAACATTATGTAGTAGGCCATAAAGCCCTGGCAAGCTGGACATTTGTTGTGACCACAAAAAGATTGATCTTCCATGCATATTTTCTATAGCTATATTTTACTCATTCTTTGAAAGACCACASGTTTCCCTTGTAGGGAAGATCACTTTCAAGGCTGTTCCTAACAATGTATGTTAAATAAATTCAGTGAGGTTAGATGTGGTGTTGGAAACATTTAAAAAAGCTCTAAATTGTATGGTCCAAATCCCAGCACCCTCAGTCATACTGACTAGTACCTCAACATAGAAATTGTCCTATTTCTATAGGATTACATGAGCATGGAGTAACCAACCCTGAATAAAATATTCTGCAACTAGTTATTTGAAGAAAATAGTCCAGAAACACTCCAATGTAATGAAAACATTTTTGGAACTCTGTATAAAATATCTTTCTTGGGCACTTTTCAAGCTTAAAACATGAATCTTTCTCCCAAACGCCCCTTCCTCAGTCAGGGATGATGGCTTGTCTTTACAGTCAGACTGAGGACGTGAAGCCATGCCCACATTACTGTGTTCTGACTGTCTCATGCAGGAATCTCAACTAATGAAGCTGACTTCACTGAGACTGCTCTTAGTTTTAGTCAGTATTATTCAATTTTTCTAAGTCTGAAATGTAGTGTAGAAACTCACCTAAAGATTTTTTTTTCCCCCACAAGGAAATTGGTCAATTTATTCAGGCAGACAAAGAACCGCTCTTACAATGTTTCAGGATACATTTTTTTTTTTAAAAAAGTCTTATCTCAGTTGTTTCAACACAGTACTGAGCGTTTCTTTGTTCTGATGTTCTGCATTTCCTTTGGTTATTACTGTAAATGATGGCTCAGGTCCACCATATTAGGACTTGGGTCTCATTGCGGTAAGTATTGTATAATTACTGAAAGGAGAAGGAAATGTTAGTTGCATCCCTCAAAACGTCTGTGAACTTATTAAAGTGAGCCATATAATTACACAACAGATATGTTTGGCGAAGACCCAGTGAACAATGTGAGCCAAGTTGCACAAATGAGCACAGACTTACCTACCTTTCATAAAGCTTTCACAGTACTAGCCCAGTTCAAAGACAATTTGTTTTTTACCATTTAGTTACCAGATAGTAGCAATTACAGACTGGCCAGGATGTTGCCACACATGCTGTGAAGACCTTAGGCTTTTATTTTTGTAACACTGGTTAACCTTCATGGAATTTAAATTATCTGGGGAATCTGTCCCCAGATTGCTTCGGTTCTGCAGAATGTAACGAGCTTTCACTAAGTAAAATGAGATATTCACATAAGGGCCCTTTGTTGCTCTACTTGCTCTTGTATTCATCGGGTTCTCCTTAACACATACACAGTTTCCAAAGGATTGCACCACAATCRGCTACATGCAGTTGTTCCTGGGTTAATAAATTACCATGCTGTCAAGRAGACTCAGAAATAAAATGATTAAAGTTCCAGGTCTGTGTTTCCCAGATAATTCCAAGAGGGRTGATAAGAAAGAAATACATTTTCAGCTTAGTTTAAGCCCACACAGTGCAGATATGGGAATGAGAAGACTGTACTTTTGAAGTGGCTGACCTGATAACATCCAGCCTCCGGGCACCAAGGAAGAGAGATCTTTGTGGGGTTAAAATATATAGCCCTGAAAAATCAGTATTATTYCCCTGGCAGAGATCAAGGAAGTAATAATTGTTGATATTTCTCCCATCTTAGCATGAATTTAATCCATCCTTGCCATACATKCCTATTGCAGCCTCTTATGGCCTGTGACCTAAATACAAGGCTCAACAGGACTCAGGACAGATGGCCACTCCCCAGATAGTGAAGGCAGGATAGCTGCATGTGCYAGGTCAGATATCTACTTTTTCACAGGGGGAACCTGCCCTCAACACTCAGCTTCTCTGGTCTCTAATTCATTCTCTGTGTCTTGGACTCATTCAGTACCAAATTAACCCTAGAGTTGGATCCAAGAACTCCAAATTGTGTTTCAAACCACAGAGGTCCTGCCAGGACGAGACAGCACATTCTTGGCTGCCAGATGAAGGGGTGCTCAAGGGCAGAGATCAGAAATGCAGACAGAAGCCATGAAACCCCACAGTGAGAATTCTACCTCCATGCAGATCATTGCTTTTGGCCTCTGTTCCCTTCAGCTCTAGGCATTTTCTACCCAACCAAATTAGCTACCTCCTTCCTCCCAGATTTTAATCATCTGCTCCCGTGGGCACTTACTAAAGAAACACTAGCAAGCAATAACAGAACCCTGCTCCTAGGGATATACTAGGAATTTACTGCTTTAAATCCCTGCCATGGGGCAGTTTGAAATCTGGACACCGTATCTGTAGTGGCAGAAGGGTCCTTTGTGGTAGCACACTCCAGCAAACCATGAGTGGGTCAGACCCTGCTGGCTATGGGAGGCGTGGGGTAGCTACAACTTCCCTTCACCAGAGGACCCAGAGCTTCAGAAAGCCGCTAAATCAAGCTTGCCGTTGACAGGACTTATATATTGGGCTTCTCTTATCACCTGAACTTCTGGTACTTGTTTGAGGGAACCCCTAACACTGGTTACATATGGTGAGGTCTCCCTTTTATTGCATGCTTCATTTTGTGCCCAGAGAGGCAKTAACTGCTTCTTAACTATTGCTGCRTAAGGAATAAACCCACTGTAAGACTCAGAGTTATGTGAATAGGACAAGAGTAACAGGACTAGTAAAGTCCAGAGATCAGATTCGCTCTTTTTACTGCTACTCTTCTTTGTCCAGCTGCCACATCCTATGAGCACTGGTTGGAAATATTTTTTTAAAGTCCAAATTCAATAAAAACAGTGAAAAGTGCCTGGTGGTCCAGTTACACTCATGTCAGCTGAATTTCTTCATTCCTGTATTTTTAAGCTTCAGTCACATCTTCCTAAGTGCATGCCTTTGAATTAATTTATTTTGCCTCCAAGCCAAAAGCTGAATTAGCAGGAAGAAGAAAAGCTGTCTTCTCACACTCTGAAGAAGAATTCCCTCAGAGTTGTGGTTACTGACAGATCAAGAGCAGGGTCCAATCTGCCTACCTCACAGAAGATTCAATATAGTGAGGTGTCAATATAGTTGGTCAGAGGCAGGTTTTCATGTATCACTATACACAGAGAATACATCCGGTCAGCTGGCCAGCCAAATATGCCTCATAAAAGGAAGGATTAATGGTTCCAATTCAAGTCTCATCTCCCAAAGGGAGTTGCAAGATGAGGTTCCTCCCAGAGGTCCCTGGTAGGCTGGAGGACTGTTAAATAGCCATTCAGCAGATGCAGAATACTCCAAATGTGTGTTCAGAGGTGTTGGCCAGTGTTTTTTATCACCTCACTATTCTTCCATGTGTCTGTCAGCCTTCTAGAAAACAACCTGCAGTTATATTCTGCAGAGTACAAGAAAAAGCCTGTGCTTTTTAAAGCTTGTGCACAGGAAAAAGCCAGTGTACAGGACACAGCAGGGATCTCTCCAGCTCTCTTACCATCAGCATCATGGGGACTTTGTGGTCTCCAAAAGGTGCACAAGAGATGCATGTAAGTAATTAAGGTTCAAGCCATATTACAGCTCAAGCTGGAATTTTACTCATAGCTCAGAAATGCAGAGTTTCTCCAGCTRTAAAATAAAGAAGGGTGTATTTAAGCTCAGCATGGGTGCTGGAGTGTGTGTTTGAAAAGCACTTTGAGATCAGTGGGTGAAAAGCTCACAAATGTGTAAAGCATTATTCCAGGGATCCAGTAATATGAGGCATTTTATCTGAAAACACACAGCATCTAAAATATATTAACTGAAGGCCCATCAACACTTGAACCATGCTAATGTGACAACAGTTAATTTATCTCTTCATGAAACGTCATTTACATTCTTCCGGAAACAACTGAAAAAATATTTTCTGATCATGAATCAGTTTGGGGACCTCATATATAGATAAAGAAAATTATGTTCCTTTGGGGCATACCTAGTTTTGAACTTCCCTTGTCAGCAAGCTATCTTTTTAATAAGCAATATCTACTTCATTGGTGATCCATGTCAGTCATTTATGAGTTCAAGAAATATTTTTGTTGTGCACTTGCCTTTAAAATCTCTGTCACTCTATTGGAATGTTTTAATCTCTTTCAAAAATATAATGTTTTAAACTAAATGTATTTCTCAGAATCTGATGGGGTTCTAAACAGGTAATAAGAGAAAGCATGTCTATTTATATAACCAGACCTTACCAAAAAAAAAAAAAAAAAAAAAAGGCTAATTTACATTGTACTTTCTGAGCCTGGAGGATAAGTTATTGCATGTTTTATGCATTTTTTTTCCTTTTAACAATGAAGACTAGAGATTTATTCTTATTTTGTTTAATAAAAACTGAGTATGTCATGCAATCCACTGGCTCCAGGAATTGGGATATTTAATAAAATATCAATAAAACCGGAACCATAAAATCTGGAAAAGTATGTTGCCWTTTACAGTGAGATAACCCTTTGCATTCTAATATCATGGTCTTCATATGTCCGGAAAGTGCCTTTCTGGACAATATTCTCTAATTAAACTTTTGCTCTGGTCAAACACAAACCATTGGGCTTATTGCATGGTAACTGGCTGAACTGTAATGCTCTCTGATAACTTGGAGGTCAGACTGGAATATCTTTGGAGTTAATAAGTGTCTTTAAGAGAGCTGCCAATCCATGCTGAATGGCCTGTTTCCATCCAAGGATTTCTGTGTGCTCTACAAGAAATAAAATGGATCTCAGGTAATGCTGCCTGTCTAAAACTCATCTCAGATTCTTCCAGGGTCATGGGGAGGGAGGGTTAGGCAGCCACCTCCTTGGTCATTTAACCCTTTTGAAGGCAGCTGTCRGTGGTAGATAGGATCAACCTTGCTGTGGGGAATTCCACTGCCTAGAAAGGTCTCAATGACCACCTGAGTCTACACAACTATTTTTTAGATGAATGAAGCTATGAGAGATACAGTAATAGCATGAAAAAAGACAACTCAAATTGACAGCAATGTATTTATTATTGTATACATACTTGTATTTATATACAAWATTCTATTTATTATATATTTATTTGAAGTATATTTACCATGAATTGTTCAAAGTTGAGTATGTATTCTGTTTATATACAACTTTTGAATGTCCAAGAAATTAAACAAAGCATGAATTAAAGCCTTACACTTGATATAGCTCACAAAATAAGCCAAGAATTCATAAAATCATAAAAAAGCTCTAGATAAGATTTCAAGAAAAAAAATACTGGTTTGGAAGTAGACTGTTTTATGTTTACAATCTCTCATTAGCTTTCTCCAGTGTAAAAGCCAGGTCTTATTGCATTGCCATTAGTTTTACAGCTTGAATTGCTGATATTCCAGTTCCAATTCACATGATTCTGGGCGAACATCAGTAAAAAAATACTTTATTAGCTGCTTACACTATGGTAAGATTACCATCTCTGTGTTTTTCCCATTTTTTTTACATATTTATTTGATTGCTGTAAACTAAAAAAAAGTCATTTAAGAAAGTTTACCATCAGAATGGAAATACTGACTGCTAAGTGGCACTAGAAATGATTGTTTCCTGTTCACACTATTACAATAGTTCATTTCTAAATTTTCCCCAGGTATAAATAAATGAATAACAGATGGTTAATAAAAGGTGAATCAACTGTCTTAGGTAGTCATAGTACATAACAAGTGATTAAAATGTTTWAAATAAATAATCACTGCTAACATCTTCTACCGTCATTTTCATTTAGATATGACATATATGTGTATTATGCACTTAGCATCTTTTTGGGGTGTAATATTTAATAACCTCTATTTACATTTCCTCAACATGAAGTCTCTAGTTCTCATCTGCTAATGATTCTAAGTTAAGTCTTAGGAAGAGGGAAGAAGTCCAAGGACTCCTTCCTTGTGTTCACGGAGAGACCACTGCAAATTGGTTGAGACCTGCTAATTTAAATCTTTTTTAAAGCCATTGGTGATTGCAGCAAGGACCTGTCAATGCCAGCCTCCAATCATTCAAGAATATTCTGCTCATACAAACCCCAGTTACTGTGGTATTTAGAAAAGATCCTAGTTTTAAGCATGTCTTCAAAACACGTCTCCCTAACCCAGGTTAACACTTGTCATTTCTCGCCTGTCTTGCCTCTTCCTTTCAATTTTGGATTCACTGGTCTGTTTTTTGATTTATCCTGGATCAGTTATATGACTAAAAGCAGATAATCAGTTTATATTGAGGGGAGTAAACAAAAAAAATTTTCTCAGTTTTTTTTTGTCTTTATCTTTTGTTTTTAAAGTTCAAGAACATATTCCTTACAGTGCATTGTGCATTTTTTTAAAGTTATTTCTTCTGATTTATGTGCTATTCTTCGCAAATGTTACTATGGAGTGCTAGAATTCTAGGTCTTAATGTACCTAGGAGTTCATTCTTTCAGAACTTTATTGAGCTTAACTCCAAAAAAGCAAAGTACATGGAGTGGACCTTAGTCATTGGCCTCTCAGTGAGAAAAGAGATGGAAACACTGCATTTGAATACAAAGGGTCATTAATATAAAGTACCATGCCCGCACCTTCTTTTTGTTGAGTTGTAGTCTTTAATCCATGGAATTAGTTGCTTCTAATAACTCTGTACAAATTAAGACAACTCTTATCAAGGTTGCATTTGCCTCAGAGGCAACTCTACTGAGATCTTCTTATGGGTATTTAGGAATATAAAGGGAGAAAAAACAGCAGTTAGGGCTCAGTGTGCATTCTATGTGCATGCTCTTAGGTAAAAGCACACCCAGAAGAGCAGCCCATACCAATCTTGTTTTGATTTCTTGGGATCTGAGTATATACTAAGGCCTCTTAGACACATCACAGAATCTTTATGGTTCGAAAAGACCAAGAGTTGCCAGAGAGGATGTTTTCAGTTTTCATTTTCAATCTGAAAACTAATGGAATAAATATGAAATAAAACACGTTTAAAAGTAATCAGATTCAGAAACCTACCCACCTTACTACATGACAAATTTAGGAATTCAATGTCAAAAAACCTCTCAATATATATATTACTTATGGAAATGCCACAGCATTTAAGATGTGCAAGTATGGCTGTGGTTATAACCTGCTTTGGTATCAGCCAGGATAGAAATGCACTAGGTCATTGCAGAAAGAGCTTCTGCTGCACCACCTAAAATGTGAAAGCCCAGCATGATTTCAATTTCAATACTGAAATGTCTGATCTTTTTCATTGTGGACATAGCCACRAACATTTAAGCTAATCACTATATCTGGATTTTTTTTTTTTTTCCTACTGCTGCAGTGTAAACATCAGAAACTAGACATCTTCTCAATTAATTTAAGTTTTAGTGTGACAAGGAAGAACAGTGTTGGTACTGGTGTCATTACTACTCTCTGAAAGCACAGTTTTTGCTGAATATCTCTGTCCATGAGGAGTAGGAACAAACATGTAGGCAAGATAACCAAACAGGATAGAAAAAAAAAAATGTTACAATTCAACTCAGATGCTTATTCTGTTCAGAAGTTAACTTCTACTTTCCACTTTCATGTCTACACCTTCAAAACAGGAGGATCATACCTACTTTTTATCACTGGATAGAAAAGGAAGGTAGATATTGCTTTTTGTAGAGCCCAGAAAAAAACAACAGTAGAAAGGTAGATAAGAGAATAACAGTGAAAGAGGAAAAAGACAAAGAAGCAATAACAGAAACAGAGATATGATAGCAACACTTCAGAGGAAAAAAAAATGATTTGARGATAATATTTATTTTCTCTTTGTTTATTTTTTTATTTATTTTTCTCACTTTATGGAAAACATCTGTGGACTTAAGGAGATGGCTGTTATGATGATATGTGACTGGCAGAAGGAATATCACTAGATGGCTAACTAAAAGTAAATAAGAAGGCCATAATATCTATGATATCCAAGGCTATATGTGTAGCGTAAGCTAGTAGAAAAAGGAAACTAACAGTACCACAGGGTCCCTCATTCAATTAGGAAGTTCTCTCCAAACATGTATTTAAATGTTATTAACTAAAACCATCCGCATTAACAGTGGCTCACTTCTCTGCTTGCTTGCATGAATGTACTCTGAGAGCAATCCTAAAACATCCTATAGGAAAAAAATGGTCATGTTATCTTCAGAAACACCCAAAATGACCAGGATCATACGTCCACTACCCAGATCATAACACTAGGGTGGTGCAATGACCATGGTATWAGGATCGGAAGAAATAGAGAAGACAAATTACTCTGTTCTGCTAGTGCTAATTCTTCTAAATCGCAAGTGAAAATTTAAATCAATAGCTTTAGATATATATCCATTACCTGCTGCTTAACAACTAGGCAGACTTCAGATATGATGGTCCAAAAGGATTGTTCAAATTTTATTTTGTTAGATAATGCTCACATTGCCCCAGATGTTGAAATACTCTCTTCTGACTACTGTAAATACCTGTAAGAAATAAATATTTCACTTTAATGCATGAGTAGTCATAGATATAACATCTGCATTGCATTAACAGTGATTAAAGCCATGATGCACACAGTGCTGGCAGATTGCACAAGTCACCCAGGACTGTTGCTCTTCTCTGATGGGATGCTTTATATGCTGGTAACCATGACACTAGGAATATGTTGGCAATTCTAGCAGTTCTATCAGAAATCTCACAATATTTGAATTTTTACTCAATGTTTTAATCTTTGAAGACTCATAATGCTTTCAGAATATTTTTCTCTCCCTTTAAAATGCCTCTGTGCTTCTTGGTAAGGTGTAAATCTTCTAGACCTTTGAAATTAGGACTCAAAAGGAAGACAGAAATAGACATTGTTTGATTTTGATTTTAAAGAACATATCAAAGAACTCTTTTGTATTAGCTTTTGAAGCTGTGAGGTTCAAATTTTCTGTACCAGCAAAATGACTAATGCTGAAAAAATAATTCAAAACATATGTAGTTTGCAATATCCGTTACACTTTGAAATATGTGCTCACTGCACAGAGTGGGTGGAAATGGAAGTAAGTACTTAAAGCAAAGCATTCATTTTCTAACTGCTGCTGCTATCATGATAGAAAATTGTGTGTTTGAGTATGATGTGAGGTTTTGTTTCTATTTTTTTTTTCTTTGCTTCTTACTCTGGTCAGAGAAGCAATGTTGTAAATGTTAAAGCAAACAAAGTGTAGAACACATCAGTAGGGCAAACGTTGTAAGAGGCCATTTCAGCAGGGGATGGAGTTCATTTTCTGTTTCTTTCTTGTGGGAAAGGTCAGAGATATATAAAAATAATAAATTGTGGGAAAAAAAAAAAAGCCTCCAAAATGGATTTTAATGGATTACAAGTCTGAAAAATGGTTGGGTCACCTCTAAGAAGATTTATGTTATGATTTTCATGAACTCCCATAGGTATTTCATCTTTTTATCTCTCTCAGAAAAAATAATCACCTGAAACAAATAATCCTCAAGTTTTTCAGGCTTATGGTTTTTTTTTTTTTTTTTTTTTTTTTTTTTAATATTCTGTGATAGCAATGATTTCATAGTCAATAAGGGCAAAGTAGAGGACAGACTTTTACTTTGAAAATGGGGGAGAGAGGGAGGCTGTGGATATTTTTCAGTGAAGAAATACAGTTGTTTCTCATTTTATGGATGGTAGGATGCAAATAATGAAATTAYTACTATTTGCAAATTCCACACGACGGAGAAAAATCTCCAGTAAATCCTGGAGTGCGTAGTCCAGGAAGGCTTTGGAGGACTCAGAAAAGTCAAACATCCAGAGCTTTGTTACAGCCCCAGCCATCCTTCCAAGGAAGCCGTAAGCCGCCCTTGTGTCCTGTTACTTTTCACAATTCTCTCTCACGACCCCATAATCTTGCTCTTCACCTTTCTGGTTCCAGACTTGCCCTTAGAGCACTGCTAAAGGCATTGCCACCGCAGAGAGCTGCATGAGGCTCCACACATGCCCCCACTGCCACCAGGACCTGACTCCACATGGAGTGGGGACAAGCACCGCAGCGTGCACAGGCAACGCCAGCAGCTTCTGGAGAGGCCGCCTCCATTGGGAAGTTGGGAATTGGGTGTAGCTAAGTCCAAATTCCTCAGCTGGCAGCAGCTGCTTGTGGAAACTGAAGGAGACTTGCAGTGAGTCYATTTTACAGCCCCTGCAATAATGATCATGAGCGTTGCCGTGTAATTGTGCAGGTTTCTGAGCTAGTGTTCATCCCTCTTTCTGCTTTCCTGGATCCTTCTCTCAAGTAACGGGAGGGAAGTTTTATTCCTCTGGACACCCCTCCCTGCAAAATGAATAAGTGAGGAAAAACAAGAAAACAAGCTGTGGGCCCTGCTACACTGTTATAGTTGTTTATAATTGGCAGTACTTGTGTATTTGTTATTTTGACTATAGGGCCCCAGTGTTGAAAGAACACAGTTCCCAGGGAAGTGTCCTCATCCCTGGGCTCCAGGCTCAGGCTCCCATTTGCTTAATCTCTCTTGGCCCCATAAACATTCCTTTTCTGCACAGCCTTATGGCTCCAGCAGGGAAGTGGCCCCAGGCCCAGCTACAGACTAACTCTAGGCTCTCGCTTCTGAGAAAGGGGAACCATGAGCTGAAGCCCCTTCACACCGAGGAGGGCTCAAAAGCTACACTTCCCACTTTAGGGGATTAAACTAGTCCATAACTGCTTGATCACAGCTTCTGTAGTGGAAAAGTTATTCCCTAGGCTGCAAAAGGAATGGTCCTGGCTAGTAGGCCAAAACCGCTAATCTCCTTTAGTCCTCACAGTATTCCCAAATTCTTGCTACATCTCCCACACCTGTTTGGCTGGGTGAATGGCAGCATGTAATATTTGGGCTGGTGCAGTGATCTGTTTTCTCATGCAGTGGAAAAGGGATGATTTATAACAGCCTTTGCTTCAAAGTGCCATTAATTTGGCTCTTTTCTGTCTGATCTCTGATCTCATGAAACCTACAACCCTACCAGATTCTGTCTTCTCAGAAGAAGACAGAATTTTCTGTGCAGAAACAAATTTTCTGTGCAGAAACAAATTATCAGCATATTCACATATACATGCATATTTGTGCAGATATATGCCTTCTTGGGGGAACAGCTGAAAGCTACATGCTGGTAATATAAAATTTAAAACAATTCCTACTTTTAGACATCTAGAAAAAATAACCCAAGATGCTCTGCAGGAATTAATGGGAACTTAGTTTACAGCAGGAATTCATGCTTTTTTTTTTCCTGAAAAGATGACTTAGCATATATRGCATTAGCCTTTATGGCTATAAAGGCTCAGACTTGCTGAGTCTCTAAATTTCCAGGATGTTTAGGTTCTTAATTTCATTTTGGAAGAATGGAGCCACACCATTTCTGATTATGTGAACAAGTAGATTAAAAATATACTTACCAACTTAAATAATAACTGATTTAATCTTATTCAATCAAAATAAATAAAACTATATGCATTTTTAATGTTACATGACGTGGAAAAGACAGAAAAAGTTAAATCTTAGTCAGTTGTAAGTTAGTCTTCAGAACCAGAGGCTTAAATATTTCCAGGGAACTGAATAGAAAACTGTATAACACTGGTAATTCACATGAAAAATCGAACTGCTGTGAGGGGGTGTCACGTGACTTTTCAGGAAGCAAGCTTTAATATATATACTCACTACTAACAGTGGGAATACTTGTGAAAATTGTTCTTAAAATTATGAAGCACTAACTCGATTGATATTTTCTCATACTTGTTTCACTTTAAGGTGTTATTGCATAAATTTCATTGGAAGGCATTTGCAGGTGGACATACAATATGCACACATGGCTTGAGAAGGATATGGTCATCACTTGATGTTCTATGAAATGAAGTAGCAAGGACAGCCTGAAATTCCCTTCTGAAAACCTTAGTATTCAAGCCAGAGGGGTCAAAAATTCTCATGGGTTGTGTTAATCCTAGTAATGAAGTCAACAGTCATTTCAGTTTCTAGTAGGATTATGATTTGCTAGAGTAGATTCAAATTCTATTATGCTGTTAAGATAGTACAAAATCCCTCATTCATTTACATTGACAGTGTAGTTCCCTACACTGACACGAAGGTTTGCCTTCTAGGCAGGGAAACTCAAGCACAGAGCCAGGTTTGTACCATGTCACTACTCTTTCACGTGATCTAGATACAAATGGCTCTTGAGATCAGGATCTGCATCCCAAGCACAGTTCTAGGAGGCAACTGAGATGTGAAAAGTGATGAAACACTTGGATCCAGCCGACACTTCAAATGCAATTTAGTCCTGAACTATTCACCTGCTGACTTTACAAAGCAGTGTCCAGAACTGCCCATTTGCAATCTTTTCCTCTAATGGCCCTAGCTGATTTAGCTTTCAGCTGATGGGTATTTAGTACTTATTAAACTGTTTAATGAAAACTGTACTCTCATTTCAGTACCAGAGGTGCATCTTTCATTTAAGATGTGCATGGTGGCTTGTTCTTCACATATTCAAAACACAGACAAGTCAGGGAAGAAAAATATCATTTCTATAGCCATTTTTTTTAACAGGCAGATGAAAATATACAATGTACTCTATTTGTGATAACGGTATGTTATATCATATCATTTCTCATAACATATAACATTTTATATATTTTAGAGCTCAGAGGGTGGTTATAGAGCTCAGAGGGCAGTTATAAATGGGACTGAGTCTTGCTGGAGGCCTGTGGCTGGTTAGGTTCCCCAGCTTGTTGTTCGTGTTCCCCCAAGTTGTTCAACTTGTTCATCARTGACTTGGATGAGGACACAGAGTGCACCTTAAGCAAGTTTGCGGATGGTACCAAGCTAGGTGGAGTGGTCAACCCTCCAGAGGGCTGCGCTGCCATCCAGAGGGACCTGGACAGGCTGGTGAGTTGAGCAGAGAGGAACCTCATGAGGTTCAACAAGAACAAGTGCAGGGTCCTGCACCTGGGGAGGAATAACCCCAGGCCCYAGTACAGATTAGGGGTTGACTTGCTGGAGAGCAGCTCCGCAGGGAGGGAACTGGGAGTCCTGGTTGACACCAAGTTAACCATGAGTCAGCAGTGTGCCTTCGTGGACGAGAAGGCCAATGGGATCCTGGCCTGAATCGGGAGGAGTGTTGCCACAACAGGTCAAGGGAGGGGATTCTGCCCCCCTCCTCAGCTCTGGTAAGGACACACCTGGAGTACTGGGTGCAGTTCTGGGCTCCCCAGTGCAAGTGGAACTTTTAGAGAGGGTCCAGCGGAGGGCAACCAAGATGATTAAAGGACTAAGAGCATCTCTTGTATGAGGAAAGGCTAAGTGAATTGGGCCTGCTTTCCCTGGAGAAAAGAAGGTTGAGARGGGATCTGATTAATATGTATAAATACCTGAAGGGTGATTGTAGTGAGGATGGGGCTAAAATCTTCTCAGTGGTGGCCATTGATAGGACCAGGGTCAATGGGTACAAGTTGAAGCACAGGAAGTTCCATCTGCATGTGAGGAAGAACTTCTCTCCTGTGAGGGTGCCAGAACCCTGGAACAGGCTGCCCAGGGAGGTTGTGGAGTCTCCTTCTCTGGAGGTCTTCCAAACCCGCCTGGATGCCACCCTGTGCTCATGCTCGAGGTGTCCCTTCTGGAGTAGGGGAGGATGGACTACATAATCTCTAGAGGTCCCTTCCAAGCATTCTTACAAAGTGTATTCCAAAGGTATCCTATAATATTACAACTGCATATCTTTAATGTATCCTTTTTTTCTTGTAAGCATTTAAATTACAGATACCCGCATGTGCTGCCAACCACAACATAATATTACTTTGAATACAAATAATCAAACTAATATTGTATTACATGTGAAAAATATTGTAAAAATTGCCCAAAAATCTCTAACAACACATTTTAAACACATAGGACTTTTGGGAAAAGAATTTTTCATTACTGACATCATTGCTGTCTGTTGAGAACAGACATTTTCTAACGACAACCAACATGGAAATTATATGGTATCACATTGTTTTTATATTCTGTGCCCTAATGTTCTAGTCCTGTACTTTTGAGAGTAATAGGAGTTTTCCCACTGCATTTAAATGAGGAGTAATATTTTAGAAATGTTAAGAACCTTAATCTGTGTATTCATACACAGATATCAGTAAGAAGAATAAGATTAGGTGTAAGCTTTGACTCCTGTCATTTTATATAAGTATATGATGTTACTAACTCATCAATCAGTCTTCTTCCTCTACATTTCATTTATTTTTGATAAATATCAGATATATATATTTTAATATTTTAAAATTTGTTTTACTAACATTAGAGAATTTACAGGCCAAAAAAAAAAAAAAAAAGAAATACTGCCTTTGATTCTTTAAAACCTGGCAATCAAATTTTGGTAATGGTAGGACAACGAAATATGTTCTATAGAGAGTAATAATATTACTTAGTAACTAAGATTAAAAGAACCACTTGTTTTCTGAGATTTTAGACCTTTTAGGCCTCTTTTAGGCCCCCCTAAGCTCTCATTAAATAGCTAAAAATGCCTAAGGAGTTGAGGCTGCTGTATCTTCCAGGTGCAATAAAAAGTGAGGGTTCCCAGAGACAGSCACACCAACACATCAACACAACTTGTCAGCTAGTAAGCTGGTTTTACACCCAACAGCGAGGGTGGGAACAAGTGGGATCTAACAGACGCTCGACATTTTGGGAGATTCAGACCATGTTCCTAAATACAGGTTGGATACTTTGTCTACATGCAGATAAATCGTGGCCAAATCCTTAGTGAATTCTCAGTGAGTCACTAATTGCAGTAAAAAAATTCCAGTGCCCAGCTCTGTGGCCTCTCCAGGATTTATGGCAGAATTTTGTAATAGTAACTATACATTAGAAGGAAAAATTGGCTCCACAAATCATTAACTTTGAAGTCCAATGGTTTTTGATTTGGGGAGAGAATGGAATAAGACAAATGTACTGAGCACCATTTAAAAATCACTACTGACTCGTGRCATCATGCAATGGTTTGCAAGTGGCTGCTCCGTGCATTCAGAAGAAGCATTTAGGGAGCAGGAGTCCTTGGGTACACACCAGCTGAATGACATCTCATTGCCTTGCTGGGTACAGKAGTTGCCCAGCTTTTGTATTCCAGCACAATCCCTAATTAATCAGAGTTTGACATGTAGTGCTTGAATTGTCTTGACCCATCAATGAGTATTAAGATTGAATTCAATATAGCTCCTTTAATGGTTTCCCATAATTTAGGCAAATAAGAACCAACCACATAACATTCCAGTTTACACTTAGATTTAGTGAAGAATCACTTTTTAGTGTTTGCAATGTTGACCTTTAATTAAAAATATGCAGGTTGAAAAAAAAAATCCATTTGAGAACAATATTATGCAGTATATTACCGTTTTGATAGATTCCTTGTACTGAGAAAACAAATTTCCACAACGATCTTTCTGAAAAGAGCTCAAGTGTATCTTTAGAAATATTTGTTAAAAGCTTTATTGGTAAAAAGATTATTATCTAGAGATAGCTCCACTTAAATTAGATCACATATAGAGACGTTATTAGTCCATATTCATTATTCCTTCCAGCCTTTCATGTAGTGATTCACATTTTGTTAGGAAAAAAAAAAGAAGAAGAAAAAGAAAAAGAAAAAGATGAGTTAGGAAAGAAATGGGTCRTTTTAATTTTGTGGTAAATCACAGTGACTAAAAAAGATTTGCTCTATTCCAAGTCACAGTATGAAAGGAAAGCTGGGTAAAGTGAGTGTTATTTAACACTAAATAATTTCATTTCCATGACTTCATCAGACTTACACATCAGCTATTCAGAAAATAGTCCCAAAGAGAGTCTTTAATTTAAACTGTCTGATGTTCTTTTGGCAGTTGCAGTGAAACCAAGAGATTTGTTCTCCAGAAAACTTGGACATTGTTTCAGTTGAAAGAAAAGCAGAGGTTTTGTTTTTTTTTAAGGTGGACTTTACAGCAAGTTACTGCAAGTTATTACAAAACAAATAGTGTATTTTCTGGAAGTGATTATAATTAAGTATCATCCTCTTTACAAAAAGCCTAGTATCTGTTAACGTGTAGGAAGTGCTTTTTGTTCACTGAAGTGAATAAATACCATACCTCTTTCTGAAAGCAATTTTTATCCACACAGTTTAGTGGGATTAAGTTAAGCAATTTTGCCAAACTGGATCCTTTGCTTTAAGCTATAACTCAAATATATTCCCAGAAAAGGGCGGAATGGAAATGTGAATAAATTAATTTTGTTTTGACCTAGCAAAATAAAACTCCTTTTGACTGTCTAGAGATGAAAATACTTTCAGATAAGTCTTCATAAACTTCTTAGTAAATGCTGCTAAATGGTTGTTTACTACAAAGTAAAATGCTACTAAGGGAAGTACTGACCCCTCCTCAGAGTCTCTTCCAAAACCAATTGTTCTTTTTTACTGCCCYTAGGTTTGGATAAAGTACCAAAGGACCTCCCCCCTGACACAACTCTGCTGGATTTACAGAATAACAAAATCACTGAAATTAAGGAAGGGGATTTCAAGAACTTGAAAAATCTTCATGTAAGTATAGAATTGAACTGACAATTGTTTAAAAACTGAGGAGAAATAGTGGCTTTGGCCTGGTACTTGTTGTTTTTAAGAAAAACTGATAAAATACCTTGAGATCATCCTCCACCAGCCCAGCCTGTTTATTTCCCATTCCTCTTCGGTAAACTCTCTTTTCCTTTTCTTGCATTGCAGAAATTTCTCATCTCTTTTCATCCACTTGGCCCAGTGGTTCCACCCTGTCTCCTGATCAGCATCATCTTTTTTTTTGCCTTTTTCCCTACTTAGGTTCTTATTTCCTTTGGCACAATGACTTGGTCATTTCTGTCTAAAAAGCAAATCCTCTTCAACCCTGCCACGTCACTCACTCACTACTGTAACCCTCCCCCTTATTGAGCACTGTATTTGTCATATTTGTTAGTTGTTGTTCTTTACTAATTTTGTCTTAAGCATCTTTTCAAACCAACTGTCTGTCCTTGGCACTACAATGAAACTATTTTTGCCAACAATTCCCTCCTAGAAAAACTCCATTCTCATTGTCCTTTACCTGCTAGTCTCTTCCAACACTACTGTCTGTTTTCCTCTTTGCTAAGTTTTTTTTTCCTTGGTTTCTATGACTGCTTTTTTTTTTTTCTTTTCCCTGGTTCTTCCCTTATTTTCTAAGTTTCCATCAAAGAACCACCTTCTTATGCTACCAAATAGTTATTTCTTTGTCAGACGTCCTTCTCCCTTATTTTTATATTTTAATCAACATCTTAAAATTCATACCTCATAGGTTTACTTCCTTTTTGCAGAAATGYTGTTCTTTTCAAATCAATAAAAGAAGGTATTACTTCTCTGTGAAAGTAATATCCCCAGCTACAAGGTATTTCAGCCTTTCACCAACTGATTTATTTTGTGTATTATCCCATCCAATCTTTTTTGATTTTAACTAATAGGAATTGCTTGCCTTCACTTTCTTGGTACTTCACAGCCTATTTCAATTCTATTGTTTCCATTCACTACCAAGAAGCTAACTCCCACTGTTGATTTGTACATGATGCCAATGCTATTACCCAAAGCAGCACATTTTCAGACAAATTGTGTGATAGCTTCCATGCTGTCACTTGGAAGAAATAGCCTGTAAATACTTCTCTCTTTAATTCATTCTTTAAATTCCTTCTTAAATCTCTGTCTTAATACAACATCAAGAAAACAATTTAAAAACATTCCTAGGATTCATAATGTCAGTATATCAATATATTCATAGTGCAGAGGTGCGTAAGTAAATCATGATGGGGTTCATGTTATTTTAACTGAAGTAGGTGTCTACACCTTAACTAGTCACATAGATGACATTTACAATCAGCAATTTGTACTTGAAGGAGATGACATGTCCTAGAGCTGTGTTTTTTTTTTTTTTTTAATTCCTCTTTACTGCTAAATCTAAATTCAATACCCTAATTGCTACCCATTTCCTTTTTGCTTTCTTCCACCTTTAAGATAAATCCCATGTTTTCAGAGAAGATCTCATTCTGGATACTAGAAAGAGTAAGGCTTTGTCAGTGATGTTAGCAGTCCTTCCTGACACCTCATGAARTAAATCAGAGCAGGGCACTGCAGATGGAAAGCCAGTTACTTCTGCCTGCCTGGCATGCTGTGTAGATCTCTGCTATACCTCATTCTTGCCTTAAGCAGCTGCAAACTGTGCCATCTCCTGGAGGTTAATTCCATGGATTTTTTTTTTATTATTTCTCCTTTTACAGAAGACATAATAGTATATTAAACAAGTAACTCTTCAAGGAAAAGATTATGTCTTCCTTTTAGTCCCCAAAGTACTCAGTACACATTTAATGACCAGCAGAAATCATACAGAAGAAAAACAGCTGTAATGTAAGTGCCAAAAAATGACCTTTTACCAATTACCTGGATTTACTTGAGAGAGAAAGAAGCTTGTTATCTCCTTCCCAAAATAATAATTTACTCACACAATGCACTTATGTTAACTATGCACCACCTTTACTCCCAGCAGATATCATTCTCCTCCTTGTGTAATATCTGGAAATGATTCGCATTACCCCTTGCAATTAGGTATTATTCATAATTATAGTGAAAAGTGAATATTTCTTCTAGATATCTCAAAACTTTTTTTGCTGATAGAGCTCTAATGCCCATTTTAAGCTCTCTCTCTCTGTACATATATATATATGAGTGTGTATATATAACAGATAAACATATATATATATGTAATAGATTCATCTTTTAATCATATTCCCTGATAAGTATAGTTTAGGATAGCTTTGCAGCATTATATTAAGAAGTGTTTAGACTTAGACTTTACTAAAAGACATAGATGTAGAAAAGTAATAGCTATTATTGTTTGAAAGTCCAAGATCTTTAACACAGTCCATCTCTTATGTGAAGTGACTGCTGAACACTGAAGAGAAATATCCCCTAAGTCCCAATTTCCATAGGTCAAAAAAATAGAGATTAAATTTAATAGAGATTAAATTCAGTTTATTCCTTCTGATCTAATCCTCACTCCTATAAGCATCTCTTGGTACTAGTTTTAGAGGAGACTGCCATAAAGAAGTTGGGTTGAAGTTCAACTTGTGTTGAAGTCTAGAGAAAGTAAGAAGAAAAGAAAGAGTCTACCTATGCCTGTATCAATGGCTTTTCTTTCTGTACAAATGTAACTGCTTAAGTTCTGTGTGGAAAATACATGGAAATAGAAGAGAAAGGATTAATATCTACAAAGTTATCCTATGTAAAACAGAAGATGAACAGAAGAACAGAAAAACATGAAAGTTTTGCTGTAAAAGCTCTGTAAGACTTAACAGAATTTAAAATGAAACATCAGTTACACCTTTTATCACAGGAGTAGGGAAAAAAATAGTCTTTTTTTTATTGTTGAGTGAGTTTTGCAGTTCCAGAAAATTGTCTGATGTTATGTAAAAGACATGGTCACAATTTAGATCTGTGTCAAAACAGTTAAGAAAAGATGTAACTGGAGAAGACAAAAATAAAAATCCTTTATAAAACTGTCAAAATTTTCCAGGCAAACTGAAACTTCTGGAGAGAGTTCGGTGCTTTGACCCTGTGGACATTATAAAGAATCCAAAATACTCCATGAGTAAGCGCTCATGCAGAGTGAAGTAGGAGTTTACAAAAACAGCACACGGAGTTGCTTGCTCTGTGGCAAGGCCAAAACAAACCAGCATAATGCCTGGCACTTGGAAAAAGAGGTAAAAGAAACTACTGTGTATTAGATCACTATATATCAGCACAAACAACAGAGTAGTAACGGTGCCCTTTTCCAACAGGAATTTTTCAATGGCACAGTGTTAGTTCTGCAAAAGAAGATAAATGCATTATTGGCCTCAAATCAAATGAATCGGTGCATAAGTTAAACTGGTAGAGGTATGCAAAGCCATGGTTGTGCATACATCAGTTATATTTATGCTGAAAGAAAGGACTTGCACAAAAGAGAAAAAAAATAAGCTTAGGACCTGTATTAGTATTCCAACTAAAAGAATGTATATATAAGTAAATGTATGAATAAGAAACTGAAAACACAAAGTGTACCAGTATCAGGGAGAAATAATGTATTTGGTTAAAAATCTATCATGCCCTCATGCCCTCACTTTTTTTTTTTTTTTTTTTTTTTTTTTCAAAAGGCTCCCTATAGAATGACAAGAGCCCACAATAACTGAGGAGAAGTCTTAAAAACATCTTCCAGGGAGACAGGAAAGCTCCTAACAGATCAGAAAATTATGAGTAAAAGTACACAGTCTTCTGATGACTCATTATAGCTTCAGTTCCCTTTTCCTAGGCAGAATCAACACAGAAGCTGAGTAAACATGCTGCTCTGCAAATCRCAAAATGAAGGCTCAGTGGCTACTGAGCTTTTACTGAGCCTTTGCTCTGTAAAAAGAGCAAAGACAGAAATCTTTGTCCTGTTTCTACCTCTGAGTGCTATTCTCATTATCATCAATAGCAGTTAGTCTTAACGGAGTACGACATACCTTTCATTTTTCTTCTGATTGTACATTTCTGAAGGATTTTCTGCACAAGGTTGGGGACAGAATACTAAACTAAGATGAAGAAAAAAGGAATTTATATAGAATGCAACAATAAAATAAAGAACACAGGTATATTTTCATAAAATAGACCATAAAAATATTTGTCTCAGTAGACAAGAACCAGATTGAAAGGTTCTTTGGAATACCAGAGCATTAGAATTATTTTTTATTTGCGTAAAAAAGTGTAGAAGACTGGGGATTCACACAAGACCCAGCTGTTCTTTGGTCATCTGTGCAACTCATATTACACAATACTTATCAGTGAGAGCTGAAACTCTGTATAAATGAGATCCACAGCAGGCTCTTTAGCTTAGAAAGATTATCCAAGAAGGCACTGAGAATGTAATCAAACTGTTTTACACAGTCTCCTTTCCTCTCTACTGACAGGCTGTTGTTCCAGTGTATTTCCATCTACATCCACAAAACTTGTCATATTTCTGTTTTCTTTTTTTAWGCCATCCCTTTTCATTCATCTTAGCAGTGTCCATTTCATTAAACCGCACCAAAGAATTTAAGGAGAAAACAAAAAAATAACCATATTACCACTGTGTTTTTCATGGCCTTTTCTACCACTTTCTTTTTCCTACTTTAACCCTGTAGATCACGAGCCCTTTAGGACACATAATATCTGGAATTCTGCTCAGAGACTTGGTTCTTGGTTGCTTCAGGTTTTCCAGTGCTTATGATCTTCAATCTCCTTCTATAATACAATTAGTTGATAAAGTCAAGGCTTTTTTTTTTTTTTTTTTTTTGACTTTTTTTTCCAGGTATGTATCCAATCCTAACAGTTTTGCAGAAAAGCTTGACTGTATGTCCAGAAGATGAGTATGCTTTAATGATTAAAACCATAAAAGAAACAAAAAGAATAAAATGTATTCTTATCATATCTGTTTGGAGGTCTAACGTTTGAGGTTACAATCTAAGACATTATTGTTCCTTGCAGCACTATGATAAAACAACAGGTAATAGTGTAATAAAAAACCTAGGAAATTAAAGAAATTTTACCAGGTGGTAGTGTAAACCACAAAGGCCACATGCATCCCTAGAGTTTTGATGTGAGGAAAGAATTTTATTTCAAACTGGCAATCCAGATATATTTAGGCACATAATAGTTGTTTGATCAATTTTATGGATTTACAATTCGCTTCTWATTATGTCAAGACTCTTCAAATTGTTCTCCTAAACTAAGAAGTACCAACATAAGAATAGCAATCCCACAGCACAATCTCCTGAGTTTCTTCCAGWCTTGAGAAGACAGCTTCAGAAGACTGGACTTTATTCCCCACACTGGACTAAATTTTCTGTAACACAAGGTGGTGTGAATAGATATTCAGATATCTCTGTTCCCTATTCCATGAGATCTCACCTTGCTCAGATTTACCTTTCACAGCCTATGGGAAGGTGCTCTTATGTTATCCTTTCATGTCAGGTGGAATTTGCAGTGCACTGAGGGTAAACAGCGGGAGTAGGACTGAGGATAAACAGGGGGAGTAGGCCTGAGAGTAAACAGGGGGTGTAGGCTTTAGAGTAAACAGGGGGAGTACCTCTGAGGGTAAACAGAAGGAATAACATTGAGAAAAATGAGGGGAAGAAGGACTGAGGGTAAAAAAGAAGAGTACAAGTGAGGGTAAAAGGGGGAGTAGGACTGAGGGGAAACAGGGCGAATACCACTGAGGGTAAACAGGAGAAGTAGACCTGAGGGTAAACATGGGAAGTTGGACTGAGGGTAAACTGGAGGAATGGGACTGAGTAAACAGGGGTAGTACAACTGAGRGTAAACAGAGGGAGCATCACTGAGGGTAAACAGGGGGAGTAGGACTGAGCTTAAACAGCAGGAGTAGGCCTTCGGGTAAACAGGGTAAAAAACTGAGAGTAAATAGGAGGAGTAGGCCTGAGGGTAAAGCACAGCAGTAGGCCAGACAGTACACAGCAGCAGTAGACTGAGCATAAACCATGGGAGTAGGCCTGAAGGTAAACGGGGAATACCACTGAGGGTAAAGAGCGGGAGTAGGGCGTAGGGTAAATAAGGGGAGTAGGCCTGAGGGTAAACAGGGCAAGTACCACTGAGGGGAAGCAGGGGTGGAGGGCTGAGGGTAAACAGAGAGTAATCACTAAGGGTAAACAGTGGGAGTAGGATTGAGGGTAAACAGTGGGAGTAGGACTGAGGGTAACGAGGTGGAGTAGGACTGAGGGTAAACAATGGGAGTAGGACTTAAGGGAAACAGAAGTAGGCCTGAGGGTAAACAGGGGGAGTAACATTGAGAGTAAAAGGAGGAGAAGGACTGAGGGTAAAAAGGGCAAGGTTCGCTAAGAGTAAACAGGGGGAGTAGGACTGAGGGTAAAGAAGTGTAGGCCTGAGGGTAAACAGAGTACCACTGAGGGTAAACAGGAGCAGTACAACTGAGGGTAAACAATGTGAGTACCACTGTGGGTAAACAGTGGAAGTAGGCCTGCGGGTAAACAGGGAGTAGACTTGAGGGTTAACAGAAGGCATACCACTGAGTGTAAGAGGAGGTTGAAAAGGCAGGTTACGAGTGAATTATCAGAATTTCATAGATAATTGAGAGTTTTAGAATTTACAAACATGCTTTACCTTTTTTCAAAACTTTTTCAAGACTTTTGAGATATAGTACTGATAATAGGTAGAATTAYTGTGAGTTATGGATCAGAAGTAAAATATGGTCCTTTTTTAGGATATCTCCTGCWGTATTTGAGAGCCATTGCTCTCCCTACTTTGTAGCAAGGTCTTTTTTGTCAGTACCATCCATATGTCTATTCTCAGGGTCTGTCTAAACTTGTTTTTTCTCACAATGGGAAACTCAAGGCCCCACTCTGGTGCCTTCACTTCCCTGTTTATTCCGCCTTGTCATCCTCCATCTGCTTTGTAGTATTTTTTTTCCTCAATTTATCGCTCTCATTCTGTCAGTTTATGGAATTCCATCAGTTTATCTCAGAAAGAAAACAAAGCATGTAGGCCCACTCCAAATACTGCTGTTTCATTTTTCCTGTTTTAATTATCTTTGAATTGTTTCATGTATTTGTAACATTTGTCTTAGGTCTCACAGAGTCACAGAATCACAGAATGGTGAAGGTTGGAAGAGACTTCTAGAGATATCTAGTCGAACACCCCAGCTCCAGCAGGGACACCTACAGCACATGGCACAGGGTGACATCCAGGCAGGTTTTGAAGACWTTTTTTTGTACATGTTGATAAGATCCCCTCTCAACCTTCCCTTCTCCAGAGAAAACAGGCCCAACTCAGTCTTTCCTCATAAGATAGATGCTGCAGTGCCTTAATCATCTTTGTTGCTCTCCGCTGGACCCTCTCTGGAAGGTCCACATCCCTCTTATACTGGAGAGCCCAGAACTGCACACAATATTCCAGATGCGGCCTCACCAGAGCTGAGTAGAGGGGCAGGATCTCCTCCYTCGACCTGCTGGCAACATCCTCCTGATGCAGCCAGGATCCCACTGGCTTTCTTGGTCATGAAGGCACACTGCTGCTCATGGTTAACTTGGTGTCAACCAGGACTGGATGCAACCTGTGCCATGTGCGCTAGGTGTGTCTGCTTGAGCAGGGGGACTGAACCAGATGATCTCTAGAGGTTCCTTCCGACCTCAACCATCTGTGATTCTGCGTGATTCACTCATGGCAAAAATGTAAGTGTTTCACATTGCACTATACTACCTACCTACATTACTTCGTACCTGATTGCCACAGACTACTTGTGCATTTTGTTGGAATATTTGGACAGAGCATGCCAACACGTCTTCCAAAATCCTTCTGAATTATGAATCCTCCTTTTTGTTTCCGAGAGTAAATATTTGAGGTAGAAACCAGGCCAGAGAAAGGTAAATGGCCAAATTCCCGCTGACTTCAACTGAGCCAGCATCTATTCCTGTTATACAGTGAGTTTTATTTTTCTTAGTACAATAATATCAGAGGTGTTGCAGAAAGGACCAAACCAGCTTTGGAGCAAATTTTGTACTGTTTTTTTTCACCTCTCTGAGCATCAATTTAAACTAGCAGTTATGACAGCATAGTCTGTAGGCATTACTGCAGTGTAACATATAATAATAATAAATAAAACAGGGTCAGAATTTAATAACAAACATAGGATCAATGTTTGCAGAGAAAACTTCGTGGCACATATGAAGTCACAGGGTGAAGGGAAAAAACTGTAGCCTCTTCTTTCTTACCTCTTTTCTTGCCTCTCATTAAATACCTCAGCACCCGTAACAAGTCATCCTGGAAGCTGTGTTGTAGTTGGTGTAACTGTGTGGAAGTTGGTAGGCTCAACATTTTTACTGAGAAAGGATGATATACTTCAGTGCTCTTTTTTCTTCTTTTTGTAAACTTATTTTAAAAGAGATTTTTTTTTCCACTCCCAAAATGAATAGAAACATGGAAGAAGATGGATTTTTGAAAAAGAAACACCAATTGCTGTGGCTCTATTCAAGTATTGTCCTAAGCTGTCACATTTTTTTCATCTGTGTAGTAGCTCTATACTAGCAGCACTCTTAGTGTCAGCTGTGGCCCAAGGTTCAAACACTTTCAGCACTTTGATTTTGTTTTCCCTCCCAAAATTTCTTTCTCTTCACAAAGTTTGTATATACAGTTACCTTTTAAAAAGGTGAATATAATGCCTTATCATACCATTTGTGCTTTATTCAGGCTATTTAGCCCATTTGGCACATTGTTGTCTAACATCCTTCCTCAATAGCACTGCTTGCAGATGTTTTCCCTAGGTGTTTCTCCTCCAGTTCCTGTTTTCAATGACCTCGAAATTTCCCCAAGTTTTTTATTTTATTCTATTTTATTTTCATTTTAACTTTTGTTACAAGCAAACCATAAGGGGCACATTCAGAGAAAAGTAAACAAAAGCACTCCAAGGTTAATAATTTATTTCTCCAGGTCCAGCACATAAGGGAGTTATTGTGAAGTGGAAAAGGAACATGTAGGTATGGTTTGCCAGGTGTAGTGCTACTATGTTTTCCTCGTCATTTGCTGTGGGAAAATGTAGATCTTTTCTTGCATTTTGTGTGTTTTATGTCCTTTTTTTTTTTTTTCCTTTACAACTACACAACAGAGTGAAATATAATACAGACTTCAAACAAGAAGATTAGGGACTTATACAACAGGGGGTTAAGTGAGAAATGGTGTTTGGGTCCAAAAAAGTTTGAAAACCACAGGCTTGTAACACATTCCCATCTAACACCACCATACATACATTGCCACCCTGAAATCGTTATTTTCAAACACCCTTCATAGATACAATCATTTGTAAGTGAGAGTAACATCTTATGAATGTTTGAATAAAGCAGCAATTTTATGTGTTTTATGTATTGATAGCACAAAAATAATGAGGAAACAGAGACAAAGCAAAGCAGAACAGATTAATCCTAGATAATTTCTGGTTCTGGACAGGACTAACAGTTCTGCTCTGAAGGAGCCTTAGCAATTCCGTTAACTAGTCACTGAATATGAACATTATATGTCCCAAAGGAATGTTGACTCAGATGTGTATGAAAAACAAATCCATGATGAAATCAACAAAAAAGTAATGTAACTATCAGTAATAAATACAGTTATCCTATTTATGAAAAACAAAAATCAATGAAAGACACTAATTTGCATGATTTAAGATGTATCCTTCATCATGAAGCCCCAGTATAGGTAGCTTTATTATACTAAAGCTGGAAGATGCATCTACTTCCAAATTCTGGCAGCAGCTACTGTTATAAAACCACAATCCGTGTGTCCTCGTGGCATGTCTTATAATACTAATTCAAGTAGAAGARAACTATAGATATAGCTTCCACTGGCCAACAAGGCCGTTATTTTGGGAGAGGCTTATTGCGGGTGAAATACTCTGCTGAACTGCGAGTGACCTTTTCTACCTCCTCTCACGAATGTGATGTTGCTAGCTAGCATGCAAAATTAAAAACAGATTATGTACAGCTTCATGTGTACTCTTGTGAAATGACCTACAGCCAAAATGCTGTTTGCTTTCCTTGGGATCATCTGCAAAAAGAGTCCTTTGGCGGGGAAGGAGAAAAATCAAATACATTTTTGAACTATCTTCTCATTTCTCTCTCAAATTTTATGAGAAAGGTAGGGTTATAGACACTGACAAACTTCTTGACAGTCTTTTAACGCTTAGCTGATTGCTGAAAGTTTTAAAGATTTTTTTTTTCTCCAGGAAAGACATGAAGGGTTAATTATAAAAATTCTAACACTATATTAAAATACACAAAGTTAACTGTAATATATRTAATATAAAAAATTGTGATGCAGCAGCAAGTGCTTTCTTGTGTTTTTTGTAAATTCAGTGACCAGAACTATTTATTACTATTTATTAATATGTCTAGAAATAAAAATAAATAATACTATTGATTTTTTTTTTAATTTATAACCCCTTCTATTTCATACATTGCACAAAGATGTAACACTATAAATTCTTAAAGAGAAGTAGACAGAAAGCAGTTGAAATGAAAAGATTCATTGTCATATTTGGTATACTTGACATCTCTTCCATTAGACACATTTCTCTTGATATTAATGGGAGTTTCTTCTCTCTTTTTATGTCATAGCTGGTTAAGCAATAAGAGTGTTAGCACGGCTGTAAAATTGCCAGATCAGAGTACTATTAGTGGCATATGCAGACCGTCTGATTCAGATATCTAAGTGAGCTGTTATGGAAGCCTCTCTTCCCTCAGGAAAAAAAAAGGAAAAAAAGAACACAAAAGTGGTAATGTTATTAATTCCATGCAAATCACTTGTTCTTCACAGCTTTCAAGTGAAAGAATTGTGCTTCATCTTGGATACAAATTATGATTCTCATAGGTATTCACAGAAGCTGCATGTACCTCAGCAACAAGATACCACCTGTAGTTGTTTTTCAGGTCTTCTTTTATTCATCTTTCACTGTTTCAACAGCCCTCAATATATTTATTTTAGTCTTGCTTTGCATTTTATGCAGCTCACTTGGTTGGCCATCACAAATATACTATTCATTAGATACACATTTTTTAAAAAAATGTTTCCTTTTCAGAATAAATTCCCTAGTGGTCATCTGAGATCTCCTTCTTTATTACTCCACAGGCATTGATCCTTGTTAACAACAAAATCAGCAAAATAAGCCCAGCAGCTTTTGCTCCTCTGAAGAAACTGGAAAGACTTTATCTGTCCAAGAACAACCTGAAAGAGCTTCCAGAAAACATGCCCAAGTCTCTTCAGGAAATACGTGCTCATGAGAATGAGATCTCTAAGCTGAGGAAAGCTGTCTTTAATGGACTGAATCAAGTGATTGTTCTAGGTAGGTGCATAAAAAATCATAACTAAATCAACCCACTACTTCACAGCGTTTTCCAGGAGTTGTTCTTAGTTCACATAGAGTGTGATTTTATGTGAAAAGTCAAGAATTGCTCCAATAAGTTATACCGCCRTATTAGCTTTGACCTGGCAGACATCTGAATTTTAACAGATATAGAGGTATACAGTGCAGCCCCACTCACAAACCTGTTTTGTTGGCAGAACTGGGCACCAATCCGCTCAAAAGTTCAGGCATTGAAAATGGAGCTTTCCAAGGGATGAAGAAACTGTCCTACATCCGTATTGCAGATACCAACATTACTAGCATCCCAAAAGGTAAGAACTTAAATAAATATTAGTTAGCTTTCTCCAGATAAAATGTAGTAATTTCTAGTTAACTAACTTAAAAATAAAGAAGCAGCTTAAAAGCCTTTTGCACCAGTCCCTTAAGTACTCATAATTTGACTGCCAATAGAAGACAGGGTTTTTTTAAAAATTGTCTTTTATTGGTTTGGCAAATTTTATTTTTCCATTATCAGAAGCTTCACAAGAGGTGCATTTTCAAAAGTAAGACGTTTTGATGTCATACTGTTTTTTTTTTTGTATCACAGTGGAAGTATAAACTGAAAGAATGTTTTTACCCTCCAGCCCTTCTTTGCTAACTTGAAAAACATTATGCACATATAAACCCATGTAGTGGGTTTGAGCCAAAAGACCATTCCTGCACAAAACAATAACATTTACTTTTTAAAAAAGTACTTCATTTTAAATTACTAGAAAATAAAAACATCTTCAATATAACCTATCCCAAAGGAAAGAAATACAAAATGTTTCTGACCTAGAGGAAATTATAGTCAATTTATTCATACTCCAGACAGGAGATTGTTTTGAAATAACTTYACTTTTTTGAAAGTTAATTTTAGTTGTTTTTTCTTCCCACACTTCYGGTTTTGGCTGTTTTTTCAGGGGACCTTAGACAATGAAAATATTTAGTCTTGATAAAGTTTTAGACTAGTGGATGCTCTACGTAAGATAAGGTTAAAAATGTTTWCCAACAGCTTTATAACCTCATTTGCTGCTTGTGTTATTTTTAAAATGCATTGGACCAAAATGTTTGTAGATTCATGCATGTGGATTACCTGAGTAAAATTTCTCTTACACTATTCCTCTTACACTTTTTCTCTTTATATATGTCCCATTTCTCTTTATATATGTCCCATTTTTATAATCATAAAGACCAAAATAAATACCTGTGAAGGATGTCATTTATCTATTTTTAAGGACTGAGTTGTATGCTAACCTTCAAACTAAGTTTAATTTCATTTAAGTCCAAACAAAAATGCTACATGAAAAATAAATGCTATTTGATTTCCCTGATTGTGAAAGTTCTTTGTTTAAATTCAATGCTTTTCAATGTACAAAGAATTGCTCACTCTTTATTGATGATATTTCAATGTTCATTAGTTCATGGAAATTATCTTGTCTATGCCTGGTAAAAATTCTTCAGTCTCAGTATAACACCAGTCAAGAGCACTTAAAAAAAATTTTWAAAAATCCAGTTTTACTGAAAGTAATTTGATGAAGTTATCTTTCAGGGCTTCCTCCATCTCTTACTGAACTTCACCTTGATGGCAACAAAATCAGCAAAATTGATGCTGACAGTCTGTCTGGACTCACCAACTTGGCTAAGTAAGAATGTGTTTCTTCTTGTCACATACATATAGTCAAAACAATAACTACTACACATACAATTATGAAATATTCTTCATATATATATATATGAAATACTTCAGTGAAGTAGTTCAGAACAGATTTATCCTTGATTAAAAAGCAGTCTGCTGCTGAATTTTCATGAATAAAGGAAAATTCTGCAAATACAGATTAGCATTTTAGTATAAAATATAACATTCTCCACAGAAATGATAAAGAAACCTAAACTGAAAGATCTTAATAACTTAGATAAGACTACCGTTTCCTGGACTGTTGGTAGGTCAGCTGTCCTGGGAATAACTGAATTTTCCTGCTGTTTCACATTCATCCTTGGAAAAAAACAGATATGAAAACATTGTTGCATGTATACTATTGACCAAGAGTAGTAGCTGCCCCAAAGCACAGGTGGCTTTTGAGAAACAGGTCAATTTATTGACTACCTCTGCTAAGATGTTTTGAACTGTAAACTGCGTTGTTTGAGAAGCCAGTATAGAATAGCAGAGTATTTGTTCACTTTTGAATTCCTGACTTCTAGTACACCAKCTATACTTGTCATATTTCTTTTTTCCTCATAAAATTACCCATGCCATACTCCTTCAAAGGTCTTCACATAGTGATGCAGTGGAAAAAAACAGTAATGAATATAAACTGAAAAAAGACTCTACTGATTTAATGAAGGAGCTCCCCAGGAGAGTAAATGTATTATACAACTGATGTTACTAAAGCCTAGAGTCTACTAAAGTTTATTAAAATTTACTTAAAGTAACTAGCTACATACAGCAGAAGTTGCATCAAGTCCTGTATAATGATGATCTGCTGCATGAAGCTTGTTAAAGTGTATATGATAAAGTGCATATATGTATAATATATATGCATATTTTTATATATGCATATTTATATAAAATATACAAGAGTGATTTTCCATCTTCCTCCTTTTTCAGTCCCATGAGGAAGAGAGGGAAGACGGAGACTATATTATTTCCTAGAACTTTTAATCTACTTTACACATAAATCCTTCCTTATTTCTTTTGTAAACATAGCCCCAGGTAACTGAGTTCTCTCGTAACAGATGTAGATGAGGTGTAATTAAACATAATTGTATGCATATACTTGCACTGCTTGTGAGAGTTAAGTTCATTTTTATTCAGATTCTTCCATTTTTCACTCTTTCTCTAAAAGACTTTTTCCTTGCATGAGCTGTTCCAAAATTGGATCTTGTCCATCCTTACCATGTGAAAGGTGGTCACTTTTGTTTTAACAGACCAATATTAAAGCCAAATATGCGTTTCTCATGCTCTTCTCTTTAGGTGTGACCCAATTGCTTATAGACATGAATATCTAGTGGATGTATTTTCTCATACATGTCCACCAAGAATTTACACAATCATCTGCCAAAAAGTTTATTTCTGATCTTTCTAAAAAAAACCACTGTGAGGACACAAGTCATTTGTAGGAATTTGGTGTGTCTCCAGACCAAATTGTGCATGTAGGATCAAATCCCCCAAGCTTTACTAAATCTTCATGGACTGTACTCAGAAGGATTTTGTTCTAATAGCTTTTAAATGAGAGTCATAAAAATTATTCCATGACCAATTTTTTTAGTAAGGATATGAGATAATGCAAAATGCATTTCTGAGTGAAGTAAAACCATACTGATGTCAGTGGGAGATCTCATTAAACTCTYATTTGTCCTTTGCTGGTTTAACCAGATTTAAGTGTTTAAATAAGTAGGATTTTGTCTTTGTGTTACATACTACTAGTTATCAATGATATTTCTTTGCTCATTTATTTTTTAAAGGATATACATAAAATATGCTTCTATTCTTGGGTGATATTATGGAAACATCCATGCCACAAACACCAAACAGGTGTTTTTAGCTCTGTAATGTTTTACTAGGTCTAAATCATGTCTTCTGAAAATGGCACAGAGAAGTACAAGTGGTAGATTATTGTGAATCACATTTTCTGTAAAAGTATTACTCCATAGCAAGTTATGATATCATCAAGATTCTGATTATCTTTGTCAAATTCTTTACTTGATTTAACAATAAATTAATGTCAGAGCATTTTTTTCCCTGGAAATTGAACATGATAAACAAGTGCTTGAACCCAGGAGAAATGTGTTCATTTTCCTTCCTGTGTGTTGCTGAGCTGATTTGTCATGTACGACTCAGTTCTAGCTCTCTGTCTCTAAAATAAGTATAAACATATTGATATCTTATAAGATTGTGGTGAAGATTTAAAATTAACAGTTCTGTGACCAGGGATCAAGTAGCTGGGCAAAGAAAGTTATTCCTACTGCCATGTAAGAAATTTTATTTAGCTCTTAAAGAAAGTCTATTACCTCCTGAGGTACACGCTATATCTTACAGTGACACTAGTCACTGAAATATAAAAGAAAAAAGTGCCATGAGCACAAATTGAATCATGTCATGTTTTTTACKATAGTTCACCTCAGATATCAAATTTACATAATCCCATCAATAGTTCTGCAAATCAGCCTTGTYTATAATATAACAGTAGTGTAGAGAAGCACTTACTCTGTGAAAGATAATTATCTGGTTTAGCATCATTTGTTTTGATTTGTTTGTTTTGTTTTGTCTTTCAGATTGGGTCTTAGTTTCAACAGTATTTCTTCAGTCGAAAATGGCTCTCTTAACAATGTACCTCATCTGAGAGAGCTTCATTTGAATAACAATGAACTTCCCAGAGTACCTGGTGGGCTGGGTGACCATAAATATATCCAGGTAAGGTTTGTCAAACTGCCTCATAGGGCAATATTTSAAATCTATATATGTATGTGACTGTGAAATAAGGTAGTGAAATCTATATATGTGACTGAATAGCTGGAAATATGGTCCTCTTGGAATTGATTACAATCTGTTCTCACTGGGTGTAAGATTTTACTGGAAAGAAAGATCCTGAAGAATGAAGACTCCCAAATATAAATCACCACTTGCACATAGCATGAGAAAATTCATTAAAAGTAGTGACTTTGGAGCAACATAATATCTWTTAGCTAATTTAAGTCACTATTCGTGATTGTTTTAACTCTGAGTCCTATACAGTCCCCTTCATGAGAATGAAAGCACTAGAGTTTGAGAGAAACCAAATAGATCCTTTGTATATAGMACATGCTTATGAATCACAGCACTATATTAATATTTTAATTTGATGACTCTTGTTTCAGTTATAGAATGATCATATAGTACAATCAATAATATTACTGAGTTCCTTTGCACAATTTCTACTTTCCTCTGTATTCTTTTTCTCTAGAAGTGTTTCAAATTGGGTATAATCTTCATAGTTCAAAACATAAGCAGAATAAAGCATACTTTTGAGAAAACAGGCATATTATTACTCTACATGGTATTGTACAATGCTTGCCAATTATCTGATGTCAAATTATTTATGTCTTTTACACTGTTTAGCACTATTGTTCACTTACTTACACACTTCTATGTCTTTCAGGTAGTCTATCTTCATAACAACAAAATTGCTTCAATTGGGATCAACGACTTTTGCCCTCTTGGCTACAACACCAAAAAGGCTACCTACTCCGGCGTGAGCCTTTTTAGCAATCCTGTGCAATACTGGGAAATCCAGCCTTCTGCTTTCCGGTGTATCCATGAACGATCTGCGGTACAGATTGGAAATTACAAATAGATCTCTAAAGACGGGGTTTGGTTGCATTTCAGTTGACGTACCGGTTGTAACAGGCCTGTTAAAAAAAAAAAAAAAAAAAAAAAAAGTTGCTAACAATTAAAGCCAAATACCAGAAACTTCATTGTAAAGTGGAGACGATCCATTGATGTAAAAGAAACAAGTCATTACAGATATACAAGATCAAGCATGCTACCAAAAAGAATTGCCAACCATGGTTAAATCTCATTTATTTCAGCCTTTTTTCCAGCATGCTTTCTGTGGTATTTATCAATTTGCTGAATGCTACAGGTTCCATTGTATATGAGATTCGGAGTAAATATTTGTCAAGCTATGATATATATGGAGGAAAAAAAAAAAAAAAAACAATTGTTGGTATTTTTATAGCCACACACACACACACACACAAAAGGTAGACAAAAAAGATGACTCTCAACCTATTTTTTATTCTTGGGGAGAATAAGCCCCTTTGAACTTACTTCAAGCCCTGGAGGTTTTAAAATATCCACTATAATATTAAGCTAATTCTGAATGTATCTACTTAGCAGAGGCAAATAAAAGTTGTTGCTAATGTCATTATTTTGGGAAAAATAAAATAAATTCATATTGTACACATGCTTTTTTTAAGTTTTCCATTCTTCTTGAGCAATGCTATTCAGAATTAGGCTAACATAATCCTATTGAACAAAATAAAGAATAGTTTGCAGTGCAAAACATTTAGCCTATGTCTGGATCTCATTAACTAYATTTCTCTAGTCCAAATCCCTCTCACCTTAGTCACAAGGGCAGTTTCACTAATCTCAGTGAGACTACATTGCAGAGTAAGGTATTAGGGTTTAGTTGTCCATCCCAATCCATGTATACATCTAAACCAAAAATAACAGCAATTCATCATTCACTTGCTCTACAATGTACATTGTTCTGTATTCCTTACTGTTTTTGGTATTTAAACTATGTTTCTAATTGCCAAGTAGAGATGTGCAGATTCCCCATCTGAAGAATTTCTGAGATTTAGATTATAAACCAGAGCATAGCTATAGTGAAATACAAGGTGAAGTAACTACCAGGCTTAGCTCAAAGTTGCTTGGACATCATTCATAGAGGTATCGTAGCATGATTTGAAAGCCCTCTGMAAATTGGGGGTTCTTCAACCCATACCAGTGGGTGGCAAATGCATCAAAGGTAGGCTGCATATTTCTACTGTCAAACTACAGAGTTAAATATATGCTCAGACCAAATGTCTCATTAAAATAGTCTTCTGCAGCCTCTTAATTCTCCAAAGTCAATCTCTCTAATTTGTAAAACTTGTATGTCATTTATATTAAAGAATACTGTAATACAGGCAAACTCCAGTGTTTGTCTTTATTTTCTGTTTTAATAGCATATAGTGTGTCAGAACTTTAATTATGATTAAGTCCAGAGAAAAAGGAATATATTTGGTATAGAAATGTTTAAAAAAGAACTAGTTATGTGAAAGTTCTCTTCCCTTGAAAAAAAGAGAAAAAAAAAAGTCTCCTTATTAACATTCATATATTTCCTTTAATAAAAGAAATATATTTTTGTAATAATTTTCATCTTTTTAGGCATTAAATARTTGGAAGTGAAAGTAAATCACTATATAACCACACAATAGGGACGGAGTGCTGTTGCATGCTTGTTTGATGTCTTTTTTTAATGTGTCATCAGTGACTTCCCCCAATTTACATCTGATTTTTCTTCTGATTTTCTCATATTGAGAGTGTTATTTTAAAATAAAACTAGTAGTACATGACATTMTTTTGTCACTGGAGGTAAAAAAAGCACAAAAAAAACTCAAATTTTTTTTTCCTTTAGTACTTAGTTGGATCTCAACCAGAAAGACTCCACATATTCTATATGCAGATAGTTCAAATGAAGAGATGCAAATAATATAAGAGATTTATCTAGAAAATAATAAAAATGAATTAGCATAAAAAAAAAAAACATATAAATACCTGTACCAGTCCTCCATCATGGATTTAGAATCTCTGCAAAATAAGGTTTTTCCTTCAAATCAGAATCAATGTTAAGTCAAAAAGTAAATATCCTGACCTTGTCTTTCTCTGGCTATGTAATACTCAYGGTATACCAAGTACTCCTGCCCTTTGTGTTAAAACATAACTGTATTCCTCATAAAATAATCCTTTTAAGAAGGGCAGCAAACATACTGGGGCATTCCTGCTTCCCAGGTTGTACAATAAAATTGAATAAGGAAATCCTATAACATGAGACCAGAACAAATTTAAAAAAAAAAAATGTAAAATCATTCTCAGTTTTCTATGATGTACTGCGAAGTCATGCCTACAGTGTCAGACTGATTGGACCCTCTCCTAAGTCAGTCCAACCACGCACAGACAGAGCATCTGCAAAGACTTCAAAGCAGTTGAAAGCTCAATAGTTCAAAAACTGCTTTTCATATAAATACAGAACAGATGGTGCTTCCACTTAAAGAAAAGTAAAAATAGAAAAAAAAAAAAAAGGAATGGAAACACACAAAAAATCTGTAAACAGTTGGGCAGAAAGGAATAAGGAAGAGGGCTAAAGTAGGAAACCTTTAGGCTCAACAGTGCATCCCAATCCCACCATAAAGTATGGAAAGTGTAAACAACTATAAAATAACCTGTCAGATTTGAATCAAACTCATAAAAGAGTAAAATCCTTGTCTCCCTGAGGCAGCCTARGGCATCTCTGTCCTTCCTGCAACCCTGGGTCACTGAGGAGTTACTACTGGCAAACAGTGTGACTGTCTCTTGGTATATCCATATGATGTGCAAATTCAAGCTAGTTGAAATAAGATATATCAGAAGAAAAAGACAAAGCAAAAAATTCTCAGCTGCTAGAATATCAGGATTTAAATGACTTAAAAATCTTCTTATATCTTTCACCAAATACAAAGTTACCATTAAAAATCCGCGCTAAAATAATAGCAGTTTTCTGCCTTTGCCTTCGAAGATAGATTTACTCATAATCTTTTTAATTTCATCCTTTATGTGACAAAGAAGCTAGAGTAAAAAAAAATTAGAGTCAAAACTGTTAAAATGTCCAATGTCAGAGGCAAGATCTGCCATATTTAGTTAACAATATCTGTGATTCATCACCCTCCTTAGAAATATGTTCAAGTTTGAACTTAAATTTCTCCCATTTAAAGAGCTTTTCATAATTAACGCCAACATTTCCTGATATTTGGTGGTTTGTTAATGTGTAATTTTTCCTTCATACATAAGCGTTATTACAGTGTCAACTAAAGAAGTTGCTTTAAAATGTTTTTAGCTAAGGAAAATAGCCGCTTTCTATTTTCTCACCGAATGGACTGTGCTTGGAAATGAAAATGACATCTTAAACTAGGCTTTAGAAAGGTTAAAAAGCATTGCTAGTTTAGTTTGTAAACTTATTTTGCGTTTGTGTTGTCCTTATTTTTTTTTCATTAATGACACTTCTCAGATTCAAGCTATTCCAAAGTAAGTACAGAGTCTTTGTTAACAACGCCAAATATTCTTGAAGAATGCTATTTTTCAAAACTTGCCTACAAAAACTCCGAATAAATTAGACCATTCGTATATTCTTGGCTTCTAAGGCCAGAAGGGAGGTGGCTGGTTTTACTTGAAGTGCACCAGGTCATGTACAGAGATCATCAGCTTGATTGGTTGCATAAACAATATCATTTCTGGCTTAATTCTCAGGAAAAGATCAYCTCTTAGTTCACTAGAGTTAAATCCAGATACTATGCAGACAATTTTACATTTTCCAGGTCTATAGATCCTCCTCAATTCCCTCCTTAGACTACTGCTTAAACGGCAAACGGCATCTGGCAAGAGCTCTTAGGCCTGCAATCTGCCTTTATTTGACCTACCAGTGAACCATGATGCTAAAATCTCTTTCCATTTATATTTGCTACTTTTAAAAAATATATAATCTTATTAAATTAATATTTGTATATTCACATTAACAGAAAGCTGAAGAACTACGTTTCTGTTTGACAATAGCATTAATTTCATGCATCTACACACCAAGCTGGAAAGGATTACAAAAGAGTCTGATCCCATCACTACACTGAAGTGCCATCTAGTGTCACTGAGATAGAGTAACAAAGTTATTATTCATTAATTGTGAAACCRGAAAGAAAAAAAGTTCATGAGATTTATGAAAATACGCTACATGAATTCACATAGTTAATGTTCTCTGTTTACTTTTTTTTTCTTTTTAATCGGAGTGATTTTTGAATCACAGTGAACTCAATCCTGTTTTTATACAGCCACAGAGAAATATTCATGCATTGCACATGAATGATTTCATTCTCTCTGAATGTACACGATGTATTGAAGTCACTTTTACTGCAGGAATTGACTGAGTTTGCTGCCATTTGGTTTAAGAAGTGGCCATATTTTCTGCAGTCATCACAAAGCTGTTCCACAGCAGGATATTTTCTCTACTTTTTCCACTTTTTCTTTTTAATGAGAATAAAGTGTTTTTGTGGGCTTTAATTTACTAAGAAGTAATTCTATAATGAGAAAAAGAAATTAAGGAGCTATGTTGTGGAAACAAAAAATACCTGATAAATTCTAGCATAAAACATAGAATCATAGAATCCTTAAAGTTGGAAGGGACCTCTGAGGTCTCCTAGTGCAACCTTGCTGCACACACAGGGTCACCTAGAGCACATGGCACAGGGTTGTGTCCAACCAAGTTTGGAAGATCTCCAGAGAAGGAGACTCCACAACATCTCTGGGCAGCCTGTTCCAGGGCTCTGTCATCCTCACTGGTAAGAAATTTTTCCTTAAGTTTCTGTGGAAATTTCAGTGCTTCAGTTYGTGGCCATTTCCTCTAGTCTTATCAGTGGCCAACACTAAAAAGAGGCCGGCCCCCTCCTCCTCGCTCMCTCTCTTGAGGTATTTATATACGCTTATCAGGTCCCCCTTCAGCCTCCTCTACTTCAGGCTGAACAAATCCAGCTCTCTCAGCCTTTCCTCATAGAGGCCTCACAGGGCCCCTGATCATCTTTGTAGACCTGTGTTGGACTCTCTCCAGCAGCTCCACATCCCTCTTGTACTGGGGAGCCCAGAACTGGACACAATATTCCAGATGTGGCCTCACCAGGGCTGAGTAGAGGGGGATGATCACCTCCCTCAACCTGGTGGAGATGCTCTTCTTCATGCACCCCAGGATCCCATTGGCTGCCTTGCCCACAAGGACACACTGCTGCCTCATGGTCAACTTGTTGTCCACCATGACGCCAAGGTCCCTCTCTACGGAGCTTCTCCTTAGAAGGTAAGCTCCCAGCATATATCAGTGTCTGGGGTTATTCCTCTCCAAGTGCAAGATCCTGCAGTTTCCCTTGTTGAACTTCAAGAGTTTTCTCACTGTCCAGTTGTCTAATCTGTCCAGGTCCCTCTGGATGGCAGCACAGCCCTTAGGGCTATCAGCTACTCTTCCTAGCTTTGTATCATCAKCAAASTTGCTGAGGGAGCACTCCATCCCTTCATCCAGTTTATTAAGTAATAAGTTGAACAGGACCGGACTGAGGACTGACCCCAGGGGGACACTGCTAACCACAGGCTTCCAACCAGACCCTGCTCCACTGATCACCACACTCTGAGCTCTGCCATGGAGCCAATTCCTAATCCACCTCACCGTCCCATCTATCCCATGCTTCCGAAGCTTACCCAGGAGGATATGTTGGTTGAACTTAGAAGCAGTGAGGATGTGGTATGAGTTTCTTGGAAACCTTCTTTTGTCAGGCTGTCCCTTCCTCACTGTGTACATTATGAACCTTGAAGGTTTAGGAGATAATCTCTACATTGGTGTCTTAAACCAGAATGTCTTAATGACTAGTTTTAATGCTCTATCAACACTTAGTTAAACTAGCATGAAATCCATGTGCTGAAGAAAGATTGAAATCGGGCAAAACTATGAAAAATGACATTACCACTTTTTCATGTGTACTTACAATCTCAGATTTTAAGATGCTATAAAAGAATAAAATTAAGAAATGAACTAATCCTGTAATTGGAGAATTTGCTGAGTAAATGAAGTAAACATATTCAGACCTTTGACTCTACACTCAGGGGTGCAGCAAGCAAAACAGACCTGTAAGTGGCAAAATTTTAGCTGTAGGCCTTGAACATGCAGTCAGCAAGGCACATGAATAATTCCAGTGACTTGAGTTAGATGATGAAAACTACAGAGGTGCATTCAAATTTGAAATAAAAACAAACACTGGATTCTGCCCATTGTTTAAATATGAAAAGCATCTTTTAAACAAGTAAACAGCYATCCAGAACAACCTGATCCAAAGCATTGTCTCAGTTACTGCCTGTGGCTCAAGTCCCGAAGAACAGAAGACTCATGCAGGCAAATAATCATTTCTGGTGACAAATGKTAGGATATTTTAAGTTATTCTAAGTTAACTATGAGTCAGCAKTGTGCCCTCATGGCCAAGAAGGCCAATGGGATCCTGGGGTGCATTAAAAATAGTGTTTCCAGCAGGTCAAGGGAGGTGATTCTGCCCCTCTACTCAGCTCTGCTGAGGCTGCACCTGGAGTACTGTGTGCAGTTCTGGGCTCCCCAGTATAAGAGGGATGTGGAGCTTCTCGAKAGGGTCCAGCGAAGAGCAAGATGATTAAGGGAATGGAACATCTGTCATATGAGGAGAGACTGAGTGAACTGGGCCCGTTTTCTCTGGAGAAGAGAAGGCTGAGAGGGGATATGATTAACATGTATAAGTTCAGGAAGGGAGAATGCAGGGAAGAAGGGGACAAGCTYTTTTCATTGGTGGCCAGCAATAGGACAAGGGGAAATGGGCATAAGCTGAAACACAGGAAGTTCCATCTCCACGTGAGGAGGAACTTCTTTACTGTTAGGGTGCCAGAGCAGTGGAACAGGCTGCCCAGGGAGGTTGTGGAGTCTCCTTCTCTGGAGGTCTTCAAAACCCACCTGGATGCCACCCTGTGCCACATGCTGTAGGTGTGCCTGCTTGAGCAGAAAGGYTGGACTAGATGATCTCTAGAGGTCCCTTCCAACCTTGAATATTCTGTGATTCTGTGATTTTGTTTGATTGCACAAATGCACTTTTGATTTGGTACTTTTCATCTTTCCTGCTACTTAGAAGGATGAATGGTAGCAGGCATATACTTCTCTGTATAAATGCTTAAAATCTAGTAAACTTTTTATTTTCATATGTAGCATGATATCAAAGAAAATTTTAGTGCCTTTTGCATATTTTTGAATTATTTGATTCMATAGCACAAAGTTGCATCAATTATTATCTCATATATATACCTTTTATTCATTTTCAACTAAAATGAATAGTTGTTGGACAACTGGGTGGTGAGAAACCTCATTAAATTCAACAAGGGCAAGTGCAAGGTCCTGCACCTGGGGAGGAATAATCCCAGACACTGACATATGCTGGAAACTGACCTTCTAAGGAGAAGCTCCGTAGAGAGTGACCTGGGCGTCATGATGGACAACAAGTTGACCATGAGGCAGCACTGCATCYTCGTGGCCAAGAAGGTCAATGAGATCCTGGGGTGCATTAAAAATAGTGTTTCCAGCAAGTCCAGAGAGGTGATCATCCCCCTCTAMGCAGCCCTGGTGAGGCCACATCTGGAGTACTGTGTCCASTTCTGGGCTGCCCAGTACAAGAGGGATGTGGAGCTGCTGGAGAGAGTCCAACACAGGTCTACAAAGATGATCAGGCGCCCTGTGAGGCTGCTGTGAGAAAAGACTGAGAGAGCTGGGCCTGTTCAGCCTGAAGAAGAGAAGGCTGAYGGGGTATCTGATCAGTGTGTATAAATACCTCAAGGGAGGCAGTGAGGAGGAGGGGGCCGGCCTCTTTCCAGTGGTGGACAGTGACAGAACTAGAGGAAATCGCCACAAACTGAAGCACTGACTAAAGTTCCGCAGGAAAACTTAGAGGAGTCTATGCTTCTATAATACATTCAAATATGTATTGAGGGAAATTAAGGATTTTGCAACTTTTTTTTTTTTTTTTTTTTTTTTTTTTTTAACAAAATGCAAGTTTGGACAACTTCAATTATTGCTTGTAAATTAATAATTGATATAAAATAGGCTAGTGCTTCTCCATACAATGACATTTTGGAATTGTTCAAAGAGTGGAAAATAGGAGACATGTTTGCTATTAAAGGCACGTTAGAAAGAAGCAATTAAGCTAGTCATATAGTATTCTTCTGATGAATGCTTTAATCTTTTGATGTGAAAATATTGAATCTTTACAAGAATCAGAATATTATAAGTCAAATTCCAGAGTGCAGAAAATGTAATATGARAAAAAAATAAAATGATTCATGAAATATCTTGATATGAAAGATAAAACCATTCTGTATATTGTTTTACTCTTTTAAGAATTCTAGACAAATGAGTTATTCACTTCTGAGAATAATCCTTCAGAGGTTTGTCCATGCATATCTTCCTAATGCATAAGGAAAAAAACGAGTATGTTGCAATGAAGTCTTGAAACAAAGCAGTGTCTTTGAAGTTTTAGCTAATGGAAAGAATTTTAAATATTCTAGACCTCAGGCAATTTAATATTTTATACTGCCATCACTAAAATTAAACAAAAAATATTAACCTCTTGGGCACATTTTTTTTTCCTCTTCTTTCCCTTACTGCTTATTTCGAGCACCAAGCTCTTTAAAGTCAGGCCAAACATTTTAAATATCTAGTAAGAGCAACAGCATGTACAGGTTACAGGGAGATACTCAGGACCCTGCAAATTCCTGTTGAATGGAGAGGTAGTCAACTGGATCATGTTAGGGAAGTTATGGAAGAAACAGGCCTATCTGCTCCTTGCTGCTGTCAAAAGAAATAATTACAGCTAAATGGTATCATTTCCTTTGAATTTCATTGTCAGAATTCTGATTCACGGGATTGTTGTTTTCCTCACATTTTAAGTAGTCAGGCTGTGCTCGCACAATGGAAAAATACAATTGCACGATGACTTTAGATTACTCTGTAGAGGTAAAACAAGAAAAACAGAGAGGTAAAACAGAGGTAAAACAAGAAAAAAAGAGAGTATGAACAGAAAACAGAGAGAGGAAGGCTTGCCCTGGGTAGAGGAAGAGTGGGTCAGAGAGCATCTAGGGAGCCTTGACACCCACAAATCCATGGGCCCTGATGGGATGCACCCCAGAGTGTTGCGGGAACTGGCAGATGTCCTAGCCGAGCCGCTCGCCATCATCTTTCGAAGGTCCTGGAGAACGGGGGAGGTGCCGGAGGACTGGAAGAAAGCCAACATCACTCCAGTCTTCAAAAAG
>NW_020454761.1:1600503-1626111 GCF_003342845.1 Nothoprocta perdicaria
CCCCCCCTTTTTTTTTTTTGATGCTCTTTGTTATATTCCTGTCCAAGGCTGCATCTGCACTGCTAAAAGAAATAGTGCCATTTTCCAGCTCTGAACTAACAAGCATGATCTACGCACAATTCTGCTATAAAACTATCCTATTCTCTACCCGTCCCCACCACTATCTTCATTTAAACTGTCTATAAAAATAATAAATCCCAAATCATGTGAAGTAATTGCTCAGTTTAAGCTAAAATTATGCAAGAGCTGATTCTAGAAAATTAGAAATATCAGCAATCAAGTTCCAGTGCCTGGGTGCTGTCTGATTTACTAGTGTATATACAGATAAAAAAGAGGCATGTCATCCACTTATTCATATGCAATCTTTTTAAAATTGGCAGTGTAAATATTTTGCATCGATATTTCTAAATATTGACAATCCTGCTACCCGCTAATCTGATTATTTTCTTTTTTTTTTCTTTTCTTTTCCTTCAATTTGTTGTAATACATCATTTTTGGCCTTTCTTGATAAAATTGATGTCGTCTTTTCCTAAGTCTCAGCAGCAATCGACAATACAGAGTCCWGATCTGACAGAGTTGCAATATCTGTCGTAATATCATGCATATATGCCAAAGATAGATTACATGGGAAATTGCAACCCAGCCTTTGAAGAGAGTAGTAAGGAAATCATGCAGTATGTTAACTGCAACAAGCGTGCCACTATTCCAAAAAGATGTAGTGTCTTTGAAATTGTTATTCTTTTTTTTTTTTTTTTTTTCTTGTAATAGACCTATATATACAAAGCTATCTTAATAAAAGAATAAATATAAGGCTTGGAAGAGATTACTGTGTTGTTAACAGGACATCAGTTTATTCCAGTTTTAGGTCCAATCAGTTGATGAGTTAGCACACAGACACACAGATATACAAACATAAATAATAACACAGAGTTATCATGATACATCCATCAGGTGTTTCCTTAAAACTTAAAAATATATAGGTAAATAAAACACTCCCATTCAATAGACAGATCTCTAAAATGTAAGGGTGTATTCTCCTCCATCAGCAGGGCAAAGGAAGTGCTAGTGCAGTTTGTCCCTTCATAGGTTGACTGAAGAGGAAATTAGACCTCAAGAAYTCTTATGTAAATAAAAGAAGTCCATGAAAGCCTGTAATGCAAACCTGAGAGTCTCTATTAAGTTGTTTCTATCCTTTCTGCCGTTTAAAACTTATATAAGTACACATGAAATCATTTGAAAGCTTGTGTGACCAAAACCAAAGGGAACAACCCAGCAAGGACTCAGGTGATGAAAAAAAGGAAGCAGAAATCTGTCTTCTAAATTTTTGTCACCTATTTTGGCATTTTTATCATATTTTTTTCAGACACAGTAAATAAATGGAAAATATTTTGGGGGGAATGGTTATGACTATTTGCCTCCAGACTTGCACATCATTTTGCTTGGCACTATCTCTGTGACATTTCTTTGCAGACAGAGGGCTAAATACTCATCTAAAATAAATTTACAGAGATTTTCTGGAGTAAATACATTTCAGACAGTTTACACAGAGTGAGGATATTACTGTACTTATTTATGGTCTTAGGATATGACTTAAAGAAAGGACTTAAAAATTTCATCTCTTATTTTACCAAATATTATGAGTAATCTTTTGTAACCAACAGTATACACAATGGTGTCCTACCTATATGTAGGACCATCTTTATTTTAATTAAATTATGCTCACTGAAGTGCTTAACAATCTTTTGAACTTTAGTGTGAATTTTCTAATCTTCTTGAAAATAATGCATTATCCTTTCCTTTCTTCAATTCTTCTCATGAGTGTTAACCATTTAGTATTATGATGACATTTTGTGCATTTGCATTTAAAGAATTTAAGGCATATCATACGTATTCTTTTTTAGATGCTATTATTAGTAATATAATATATAAGAATGTGGACTAGAAAAGCACCAATTCAATTAAAGGATAATACATTGATCAAGAGATGTATCTWAGATCATCTAGACTGATTTTCTTTTTTTTCTCTAGAAATTTTTAGAAATCTGGGATAATTAGGGATACAGTATCTCACAGAAAAATAGTTTATATATACATATATATATATATATCATACACAATGTGCTAATGTAACATAAATATATAAATTATTGACCAATAAGCACCAACCGATAAAATTTCAGTAGATGAATTTTGGACAAATGTGGCCTATCTTGCATAACTGGAGGATTAATTATGCATGCATGACATAATATAACACTAGGAGAGCAAGAGGTGATTCAGTCGTGCTAAGTTCAATACCTATATAAAGATTTTTGGTAGCTATGTAATGAAGGACCACTGGTATTTCTGTTGAAGTTTCTGTAAGCAAATAAATCTTTTTTTTTTTTTTTTTTTTTTTTTTTAATATAACTTAAAATACATGCCTTAGCTCAAACAAAGMWWWGTCAAGAAATAATTTAGGAAGCAAATTCAATTTCCAGATGCTGTAGTATCTCACATCAGAGATCGTGAAGTAGGTAGATATGTTGGTTGAACAAGCTATATATATTTTTAGTGTCTTAGGGTTAAATTCATCTGCTAGCACTTAGGCATCTAAATCATTAGAGAGGAAATTAAGTATCAAAGACTTCCTTAAGGATATGGCACAAATAAAAGAGGATTAAAAGAGAGATTTTTTTTCCTACAGCTGGCATCAGTGCTGGAGTATGTACATACACTCTAAACACACTGGCCACAGTAGGGCACTTTCAACAGCCATATACCATAAGGAAACTTAAGCAAGTCTTTAGTGCCACTACTAAATCCTCTCTCAAATGTGAGATCTTTGCCTTCTACAAAATTTGAGTGGAAGTAACCAGAAGTCTAAATATCATGACTGGAAGGTCCTCATAAATTTTTCACAAGAATAGATTTTATTTAATTTTAATCTCTCAGCACTTTGATCTTGAATTAGACTTACCTACACCTTCTGGGAAAACATTAGCAATTCAAAATAATATTGGAAACAGTATTATTTGCTTGTTGTGTAATTTAATAATCCTCACTAACTCCAGAGTGAGGATAGGATCCAAAGAGTTCAGGAAAGGACACACAAATAAAGAAACAGACTAGATGCTATGTTTGTATGCCTAATTGACTGAAGGCCCAGTGTTACTGTCCTGGTGTCCTGTTAAATTGAGCTGAATCACTCCCCGGGCTCCATAATTCTGTTTACTAGATCTCCTTTGACCATAAGGAATGCTTGAACACAAAGGTAGACATCTGTGTTTGCAGTCCCTCAGAAGCAAGAGTATATGATACGGCATTTGATATGATTTATAAAAAGGATCTCACAGGAAGCTGAAAGTAGTCTTAAACAGAGACAAGATAAAGTAATTTACTGTAAAAAAAATCTTTAAATGGAAAATATATACTGCGAAATGTCACTAGAAAAAAAGTATTAGTAGAGTTTCTCAGCACTGCACAATTCCTAACACAGAAGGTATTGCATTCAGCATAAGGTAAAACCATTCTGGACCTCATTATGATGAGTAAAGACAAATTAATCACTGGAGTGGAATCTGGTGGTTGCCAAAGCTTACCATTTAATATGGGCAAGAGCACATTTCCAGCCAGCATTTCAGAAGAAGTGAATATCCTCAAACAGGAAAACGATGACCAAATTCGTCTGGGAGGAAAAAATTAGAAGAAAAATAAGAATACCTATACTTACAAGGAATTTACAAGATTGCCCTCAAATGCCTTTCTTCCCCTGATTTTGCTACCAAAAAAGGCCAATTTTGGCCATAGCCTTACACATTTCAATAGAAAAATGAAATGCAATTAAAGAAAATAGGAATGTCTTAGGCAAATAGAGAACAGGGTATAATGCGTCTAAAATACTGTCTCTATTCATATTACCAATGAAGCCAGAAATGAATCTGAGTTGCACTGAAGATATCATAGACATAGATCTATAGGCAGTGCAGCTGAAGATAGTTTGAAAAAGCTGAAATTTATTATGAGCAAAACAAATCCTAAAAATGTTATAGGACCATAGCTAAGTAGATACAACAACAAATATTAATGTAAAGAAAAGCAATCATTATTGTTCTCTGCATTTGGAGAGCAGAATATTGATGTGCTTTTATCAGATGAGTATGGTAATGTTCTTTTTGTAAATTAATTGCAAAATTGCAGATTGTAGGACCTCACTGGGAGATGATGTGAAGATCTCTGTAACGGTGGCATCATGGATAGCTGGTGGGACAGCTGCCCTGGAGGAGAGAGAGGAAGGTGAAGGTAGGAAAAGGAAAAGTGGAGCTACCATGTCCCCCAGGAGCATGGATACTCATTTGGGTGGAACAGAGCAATCTGATGATCTCTTGGGGATTCAAAATATAAGTCCTTCCCTGTCCATCAGAGAAAAAGGAGAACAGAAAGAAAGGGATAGGAGCTACACAATACCCAGAATACAGGTCTCCACCTTGCAAATGATGATCTTGGACCACCTTGAGCAGATAAAGTAGATTACTCCCACTATACAGATGTGAAAAACATATCTCTGAAAGTAACAACAACTTATTTGAAAGATACCTGAGAGATGAGGTTGTAAGTCAATCTTGTCACAAAAAAACGCTTGTGTGAATCTTGGCTGAGGATCAAAGAGCTGTGAGGTATGGAAGATGTTTTCATTTTGTATAAAATGATACATACAGCTATAGCAAAATGACTATATTAATGGAACAGATAGCTAAACTGGATAGCTGGAGAACTTAGTCAATTTTTTCTCTTCTGTTTTATTTTAATTTAATTTTGCTTGATGAACTAATGGAAGATTGAGAGATGACTCCTGTCAATATAAAAACATTTTAATGGAAGCACCCCTATTGGTTTCTTTCATTTGTTAGGAAAAAAAGTAACAAGAACCAAGGGTTACCACTTATATTCAAACTCTTCTGCAGGTGATAGACCTTTGCAAGCACACTCCTAAACTCATAGTGCCTTTGATCAAAACAGCATGTCTTCTAGAAGCAAAGACTTTTTACCAGACTCAATTCAGCAGAAACAGTGTGAAGTTTAATGGTTTGTGATATAAAGCCTGTGAGAGTAATTGACGCAACATTTTGGCCTTGAACTGCATTGACATTACTAATGGGTAGATTAGAGGAAGATGTTGAGCAGACAATGATTTCCAAGGAAGGTCAATAGCATTAGGTTATGCAACCATAGGCAATGAGCTAGCTCACCTTACCTCATGCATTACTCTTTCCCAATAYTTTATCTATGCTGTTTAAGATAAATAGTTGTGTTATAGCTTTTACTTGTAACCAAGATTTTCACACAAATTCATCAATACCACAAAGGAAACTCTTTAAAAAGAGCAGCTTGCCCTCAACTGTGAATTTTTTAGGACACGAGCGCTCTGCTCAAGTGTCTGAACTYCAAGGGATTTTGCTATTGACTCTTAAGCAATTTGAATCAATTTCAATGCCGGCTACTACAAAAACAAGCTGACAAGCAATGAAGAGGACACCAACAGTACTGGAATACAGAGACTGTCCAGCTTGAATCAAAACAGTGAGTAATTTTCAGAACCTCAAAAACAAATACCCATCCTCAACTAAAACATCCCTTGCGGTCTGCTAATAGGACGTACCACTGTTACCATTTTTGTAAATTTCCAAAGCCATTATTTCCTTTTTAGGAGAAAGGAAAAAAGATTTGGATCACCACAAACTTTGTAATGCTTATAGAATGTGCACTAATAATTTCCATTTAACATGTAAGTGCAGTGTAGAGGCTGAACAAATAAAATTTCAATTTAGAGGAATGGAAGCTTTCAGTCGAAATAATAAGCACCTAGAGCACTCAGATTCTGGATCTGGGTTGTTTTTAGTGGAACTAATTTGATATGAGTCAGCTCTAAGTAATATTTTCAAAATGCTGCAGGACTTCGKGAAAACACTTAACTAATTATTACTGGAGTTTTGAGCCAAAAATCATTCTTTTTGTTTATTCACTGTATGTAGACTAATAAGCTATATATCTTCTATAGGTATGGAAAACATATGTTTGCAATAGTTTATGATAAATAGCACACCATCTATTTATAAGTAAAAGACTTGTGGTAAGGTGCCCATGGCAAAGGCTTTCCTTTCAGTGGAAATTTCTTCACCTTCTGCTTCAGTAAAAGTAACAGAGCAATTAAAGTGAACTAGCCTTTGTTTCATCCGTAGAGTATTAGAAGTTGAACACATCTAATTATGTGTGGACAGTGAAAACACTCATATCTCATGTGTCAATATGAAAGGTTTCACAAGGCCTTTTTCAGGGGCTATATGCTACAATGACCCAGATATTCCACTTTTAATTTGGGGTGCACAAATCTTTTTAGGTTTAGGGACATGATGCTATCTGCTGAATAGCTACTTATGAAACATAGTCATAATTAAGTATTGATAATGTACTTTGCTTTATAACACATTTCCTTATAGGTTTAAGGCTAAAAGGAAGTGGCTGCCTTAGGTAATGAGTTTTAGCAACTTGAATCTTTTGAGAAACAAATGATTAAAGACAGATTAAGAGGAGCTTCTATTCATGCAGAAATTTGTAGAAGTCAGAAGGGGTATTACTGATGAATGGACAGAGAAAAGAGTGGCATCATGACTCATATGGTTTGAAAGCTAACTCTCACTTACAGTGAAGTCATATCCTTGCAGTGACCTCATCCAACTACTTGGCCATCTCCAGTAATGAAAATACAGCATAACAGGAAAAGAGTCTTGAAGAATAAAAGGGAACATTTCTATTCACACATCACAAGCTAAAGAGAACTAAAAAAGAAATAGTCCTTTGATCATATTTCCCCTTARTGAAAAATTAATAAATAGGAAACTATAGAGGAAGGACAAACTGAGATGGCTTAATTAGGAGCACAGTTGCTGTAAAGGTGAAAGTTCTGTAATAACGCGTTAAGTAAAGATGTCCTGCCTTTATCATGTATGAAATACTTTCATAATTGATTTTGAATTCCTAGGGAAACTTACACAACATATTCCATGAAATTAGTCAGATTATGTTCCCATGGTCTTTCTTTCATGTTTTTTAAGGATTGTGAAGGAACGTAGGGCAAGAAAAGTCTTTTCTGAAAATGAAGCTATTGCTCTATTAACTAGGCTTTAGACCTGCTTCCGCAAACATAGGTTTAAAATGCAAGTGTTTCATGGGTCAGCACAGAAGGATAAGGAAAGTATATAAAAGGATGCTGAAAGAACAGCACTTTAAAACAAAGAGCAGAAAGAAGACAAGAAATTTTAAAAGAAGGAAAATTTAAAAATCTGTCTAAAAATATCTATCTACTATGATATATCTTACCCACCACAGGCAGGTAATTCTTCATCTTGACTATGCAATTTATATAGCTAATTTAAAACAGTCATCAAGAAGGAAAATATATGAATGAAAAATTCTCAGAGAAATTTATATGGCCAATATTTTTTACCATGTGTTGATTGAAAAATATCATCACATTTATTTAATAAGTTTTTTTCTACCAGTTACGGAAGATATTCACGCTCTGTATCCTTTCCTTGCAGCTGAATGATTTGCTGAATACTTCTGTCTGCTGTCAAATCTTCAGTTAAAGCTACAGTTTAAGTTTTCCTTGGTCATCTGAAACTAATGATGCAATTTTCAGATAAGTATCATATTGTGCAGGAGAAATTCCATCTGGTCTCCATTTRTCCCTATGTTGGACAACAACAGCTTTGTCCTTTTTCATATTTTTAGTTTCTGATCCCATGCATACTTCTAAAGCTCCTTATCTTAATTCACTGTGATAAAATGCTTTAAATGGAAAAGTTTTCACATTCACCTACCCCTTTAGCTATTTTACATCTTTCAAATGGTAATTATGGTCTGCCATCAGTTGTTTCCCAACATGTAGATGGTTCTCCCACACTAGGATGACAGGAATGATGTCAGAACCCCTGACAAGAATGAAACTTGACTCTTCGTCTTGAGCAAATTAGTATTTCTGTAGGAGCAGGGGAGGTGCAGTGCAGAGATCTGTAACCCCRTGGCCTTTTTCCCATTCTTGGTGAAGGGCAGGGAATCACACTAGGCTCTTCCCTGGTCACAGGGACCCTCACTGGCCAGGAAGCCTAGAGGAATCAGCTGGAGGATTTGGGGTGAAGCCAACATCCAGGCTCCTCTTCTGCAGTAAATTGCTCATCTCTACTCCTACCTCCAGCCAACCTTCTCCTTTACCATGGCTTTTCATACAGAAAGACAATTTAGTTCCTTGTATGGACCTGTCAGGAAAATCAAGACTAAATTTAGCAAAGAATTAGAAAAAGTCATTAAAAAGTCATTTACTCCAATAAACTGATATCAAGGAAAAAAAATCTAGGCTACACCCTTGTATTGGAATGATTATGGTTAAAAACATAAAGCATTTTAAAATGTCTTGTGTACACTTTCCATATGTGCGTTTCACATTTATCCCCACCTGAATTTGGAAGAGAGAGAGCTCCTGTCCCATAAAAAAGGGAGGCATCTGCCATTAGAGATAAGTGAAGATTCTCACAGAAACATAAAGATCCATTTTAAACTGTTACTCTCTTAGTGCATGAGTTTTAGCCCAGCTAAAACAGCATTTTCATCCAAGCTGTAAGATGCATTCTTGAACGACATCCATGGAACAAGAAACAGATAACGTAAAGCTGAGTAGTTCCAGATTTTTAAAATGAAGAGAAAGCTGTAAGAGCGAGAATGAACAAATGCTTAAAGTGAGCTTACAGTTACTGCTGAAAAACCGTTCCTGGGATGTGTTTTTACTAAATATACATGCACTCAACCACCAATGAAAATCTCCAGACTAAGCAAATTCCTATGGGTTGTGGAAGAAACTTTGAATCCAGTAAAAGGTCATAAATCAGAGATAATCCTGTATCTTCGGTTACAATAATTAAGCTAACATGTATTAAGAAAATTCTATTGTGGACATAAGGTAGTTAAAAAAAAAAAAAAAGAAGAAGAATGAGTCACTTGGCTTGAAAAGCACAGCAGCATTGAGGTCTGAGTGCTATTTGTTAGCGCATGTCTAGCTGTGTAAAATAAGTTGGGAAATAAAAGTCTGTTTGTGATTTGTTTTATAATATAATATGTTTTCCCTCTGAAATACAAAAATTCCTTGTGTAAGGCTATGGCTAGTGGTCTGAACTTTCTCAGGTCTGTGAAACACTGATCATTTTCCTCATCCCAAAGGAATAGTAGATGGGTTGTCCTTGTACAAAATATGGTATCCACCTGCACTTCATTACAGAGCTGCATTTTTGTACATGCCACACCACAAGATCACTATGATGACATAGCAGCTTCAGAGCACAGCGTGACTAGGGTTTTTTTTTTTTTTTTTTTTTTTTTCCCCTCTTGTAACACAGAAGATCTGGCAGTCGTTTACCTCCTGACACTGTTTACAGCATATATTGGTTGATACAGTCCCTTATTGCATCTGCTCTGGGAATTAAGGAAAGCAGCTTCAAGGCGGTAAGGTAAGTGCTGCTGCATGTTTTAACTGTAATGTTCAGCTATTTGAATGAAGCTGTAATGAGAACATGAAAACATGTCAGGACAAGTTTGCCAATTCAAAAATTGAACACAAATCAACAGTTGTTTAGTGCATTTGCCTTCTCGGGTTCCTTAAAACAACCTCACATGTTTTGTGCACCAATGTTGCTCTTTTTTATAGTCTCTGCTGTTCTGCTTCAAAGGAAGAAGTGGAGTACGGTGCAAAGAGATTTTAAAAAAGCTACTCTTTTTTACTCATTCACAAATCTTTTAGTAATAGCTCCATACCGATCCTCTTCATTTATTAAGTCACTTGGGCTTCATTTTGCAGAAAGGTGAGGTATAGAGATATTGAAATAATTAATGAAGTAAGCAATAAAAGGAAAGTTAAAGGAAGTTTATCATTTTTAGTTGATCATTTTAAGGCACATTTTAAGTATACTATTGATAATTTTTAATATTAACTCATGCATACTGTACACTGCAGTATTAGGATAATTAGTTTAAGGATAGTTATATAAATATGTTTATTTATTTATTTTATTTCATGACAACTTTAGAGTCACAGTAGTAAAGAATAGTTCCAAAATAGCTCGTCTTTTCCACTGCAGTAAGCCTTTTGTTAAATTTGTGGATTTGCCATTTCGTATGTTTTGGCATGTCTCCTGAGTAACTTCACAAATGTTTTCACAAGTATTTCACAAAAAAAAAAAAAAAAAAAAAAAAAAAAAAATCTAAAAAGAACACACATAGACAATTACTTTAAACATGCTTATCTTTTAAGGTAACCATGTAAGAATGCAGCTAATGTTATCTTTTGGATTCATACAGTTCAATGTAACATCCAAGCACAAGCATGTGTACACAATGTATTTACCTTCTACTTGTCTGACAGAGAAACCTTTAGAAATATATACAAAGAACTCAGCAATGAAACAGCAGCACATTTTGTGGGCTATTTTGTCACATATATATGCACTTCCATTACAAAATAGTCATCACATTTTTGAAATGTTGACAAAATCATTCAAAAAACYCTGTATTCTAACTCATTAAATTATTCCCAGGTTTTGCAAAGTATTTAAATGTTGCAAACCCTTTAAAAGAATTGTCAGTCTGTGAAATTAATAATAAAATTAAGCATAATAAATATAATTTCAAACCACAAAAACAATGGAATTTGAATTCAAACTAGAACATTTATACTACTGTATCCACAGGACTCTAAAATGATGCAGATGTATAAAATATCTGTAAGGCCAGAGAGTGCAGTCCTACACGCTAGATTCACTCTGCCTTACACCTGGGAGTACAGAAGCAGGAGCAAGTTCCTCCATCCTTAATGTTCAGTACCTGAATAGGATCAAAGTTTAACTGAATTGTATCAATGCAGCTTCTTTGCCTCCAAAGTACAGTAAATAAGCCATACTTATTTATACCAGCAGGGGACTGAAGGCTGAGTTGGTGTGTTCATGTACAGTAATGAACAACAGATAATGAAAACTGCACTGACAACTCACATTTCCAAAATTCTCAATGATTTTCCTGTGCTATAATTTCTAATTAGGCAAATTGAACAGGAACAACATCATAGGAAAGATATATAGCCATCCTCTTTAATCCAAGGTCAGCAGTTTAGCATCCAGCAGGGGGACTTGTTGGATGACTGGACAKAGAAAAATTTTTTAACAATTTGTGTGCCATTCTGTAAGAAATCCAGAGGCCCTGCTTAGAGGTGTTGTGGAGATTGGCTGGAGATTATTAGCTGACCACAATGGGGGCATGGCTTTTATGTCAATGAAAACAAGGAAATTTAGAACAGGGAAAAACTTTCTAACCTTTACTCTATTTTAACACTATGTCTTCTGTATAATGCTAAATGGTAGATAAACAGTAACAAGACTAACTTATTCTGCTGGAGGCTGGCCTGCATTGGAGATCAACATCTGGTGGTCTGTTTACAAGCTGTGTATGGATTTCTGGAAATATTCAAGAATGAAGGGGATTATAAGGATTTTCCAGGCCATTTTATACTTTAAATTGAGCTCAAGTATATTGAGTTTTGTCTTCTACTGGTGTAAATCAAAGTAAGCTCCCTGACTTCAGTGTCACTGGAGTGAAATATATTGTCCCACTTGGCATCTATCTAGGTTGTAAGAAATAACAAGATATTAATCTTCACAGGAAAGAAAAAAAAAAAAAAAAAAAGAACCCTTAAAACAGAGAGACAACTTATATTGGACCACAGAACAGAGGTACTGAACATCCTTTTACTGTATGCGAATTCAAAGTTCAAATAAATGAACCAAGTACTTGACTGATTTAGATCGTAATAGACACAGAATACAATCATAATTATGTATTCTTATTTTCTTTTAATACAAGACATTCTTTGAGGTCTCTCTTATTACCTGAAATCCAGTCACTGGAGGTCCACAGTAGATCTGTACCAGGTAGGGTATACTCAGGCAGACCTTTGCAGTGCTGGGTTTTCGACAAGTACAAAAGAATACACCATGTATTTATATTATCTTCTTCTTTAGCTTAATAGAAAACTTAGTGGGTAACTGAAGCATGATCCACTTCAAACTATCAGGCTATGGTGTCTTTTATCTTTCCTGGCTTTTCTGAACTTGTGCCAAATCACCACATGTTATTTAAATGTGAAGCATTTCAATATATTAGGAATAGCAAAGAGCAGTTGATAAAAACTGAATGACAAAGCTTCCTCTGAACATGACCTTGAGGAAAAATTAAAACTCCTCAGTGGCAAGATTGAAAAAAATGGATTGTTTTCCTTCTTGTGACTTAATGAATTGYTTCATAGTGATGTTCAAAATGTGCTTACTACTTACTTACTACATCAAAATCACCTGCAATTTCACACTGCAAAGGCAGATTAAAATATGACAAGGACTGTAAATTACAGAAGTTTAAAGTAGCAACAATGCAGTACTATCAAAGCAATAATTTTTAATTAACTTTAAATGGGAAGTTTGAATTAATTAGCTATGAATCATAATTTTATATGGTAAATATTAGGGAGATTCAAAATTATAACTTTTTTTTTTATTCCTTTCCATCATACAGGAAGGAGACATACTGCAAAGATGACTCTAAACTCCCTGCCTGTGTTTCTGGTATTGATTAGTGGCATTTTTTGCCAGTATGACTATGGTCCTGGAGATGATTATGGTTATGATCCTTTTGGGCCTTCCGCAGCAGTCTGTGCCCCAGAATGTAATTGTCCTATAAGCTATCCTTCCGCCATGTATTGTGACAATCTTAAACTGAAAACCATTCCAATTGTACCAAGTGGAATAAAATACCTTTATCTCCGAAACAATATGATTGAGGGCATTGAAGAGAATACATTTGATAATGTAACAGACCTGCAGTGGCTGATCCTAGATCACAATCATTTGGAAAATTCAAAAATCAAGGGAAAAGTGTTCTCTAAACTAAAACATCTGAAGAAACTTCATATTAACTATAACAATTTGACTGAAGCTGTTGGACCCCTCCCCAAAATGCTGGATGATCTGCAGTTAAGTCACAACAAGATCACAAAAGTCAATCCCAGTGCACTCGAGGGGTTGGTGAATCTGACTGTCATTCACCTCCAGAACAACCAGCTGAAAGCAGAGGCTATTTCTGGGGCTTTTAAAGGCCTGAATTCACTTCTGTATCTTGATCTAAGCTTCAATCAACTTACCAAGCTACCAACAGGACTGCCTCACTCCTTGCTCATGCTGTATTTTGACAATAACCAGATCTCCAATGTTCCTGATGAGTACTTCCAAGGTTTTAAAGCCCTGCAATATTTACGTTTATCCCACAATAAATTAACAGATTCTGGAATACCTGGCAACGTCTTCAATATCACATCACTAGTTGAGCTGGATCTCTCATTTAATCAGCTGAAGAGTATTCCTACTGTCAGTGAGAACCTTGAAAACTTCTACCTCCAAGTCAACAAAATAAACAGTGAGTTAATTTGCCCATTTTTATTAACGATCATAGCAAAGGTACTCCTGGTGGATGTAAGTATCCTAAGGGGCACTTCAACTAGTCTGAAGAAATGGCCASACTGTTACCACATTGGCATTTCTCTCTCTATAATCCAAACTGTTAGAGAGGCATTTCTCTCATTGATATCCAAATTAACATTACAAATTGGCAGTTATAGTTTTTAAAATACATAAGAATTGGATGATGACCTGTTGGGTACTATTGATCCTCATATCATGTGAATTGGAATAACKGTATAGAAGCTAATTGAGCTATTTTATACATTTGAGGAAAAAGAAAACGTTCAAAGAATGCTGAAGATGTTCAGAATTTTTAAGGTAACCAAAAGAGAGCGTTGTCCAATGCTGATCAAAATACAATATCTGTTGGCATTCAAAAAGCTGGTAGTGAAAGTGCTGCAAGGGTGGAGAGATGGAGGCGAGAACATCATAAGGGACCAGGCACATGGCAGAGTGAAAAAGATGCCACAAAGTAGCTCCTTTATTCTATTTGCACTCTTCCCTCTCCTTCCTCTTCACATGTAGAATCCCTTCAAATATATCTCAGACTTCTGAAGAGATGTCCCTACCATTTCCTCTTTTATTCCCATTTCCCAAATCACATGACCAGTTGACTAGCTTGACTCCATTCAGTTGTGATTTGAAAACAGTTCCTTTTAAAATCAATTAATATCACACCTTGCATGAGATTATGGAAGTCCACAAGGCAGATAAATTTCTAGTGGTACAAGGCTTTTCCTAGGCTGTTTTAATCCTAATGTATGACCATCTGCCTAGGTAGACAGCTGGAGAGATGATGCCCTCACTTCAGAACCTCCTTAGCCAGCTGGGCCTGAACAGAGAGGCAGTACACATCAAACATCACATTTATTTTCTGCAGGACATCTTACATCATCATTATGACTCCCCAGACTCCCCTTCTATTTGCCTACTTATTCTTTAAGTGACTTTCCTAGCATACTACTGTCAGCTAACAGACCTAATTTTTCCGCAGCAAAAATCTATTGCAGCAAAACGTTAATAAAGCAAGTTTTGTTAGAGAGAAGGAAAGGTCATCATCTATAGCAAATCCTATCACTCTCCTGTTCCTCCTAAAAGAGCTAACAATGATGATGTGCAAAATTCACATCACTTGATATCAGAATTACCACTTTACAAGTTAAATGGGGCAATTCTTAATGTTTACAGTGGACGATTTAAGCCTCCTGAAAGCTATCTAAGCATGAGTTTTCTTTTCATTCAAATTTCCAAGGACTTCTGCCTAACCGTGATAACAAATGATTTTTTCTATGACACCGGTTCTTCCAGAATGCTGATCAGCAACAGCAGGTGATGGTGTGGGGAACAGGTGTCCATTGGTTATTTACTGCTTCTGTATCAAATGACATCAGGGATTGGTTTATTGGTTTGGCTTACCTAAAAAATGTGGCAAGTTTCCATAAATTTTCTTAACTCATTAATTGCACAGGCATAATATTTTGTCCTTAATATATTAATTAGGAATGAATGACAAGATTTTGTTAGCAATAATCCTTTCAATTTAAAGAGGTATCAGATACATCAAACGCAAAGCATTTGCAGTTGATTTATTGCAGCCATYCTAGCATTCTGAGTGATTAGTGTTTATAAAAAATTAATTGACTGCACTGACATTTAAGACTCAACAAATAATTTTCTGACACTTGAGACTTGACAAATAATTTTTTTTTCCTAAAAAAACCTCACCTCCTTTGCTAGAGATTTGGCTAAGGATTACTACCAAGGATTACTATAAACAATGACAGCTTTCTTTCCATTCCTTCATGTTACATATGTACTGTTAACGAGGAAGACTTGTCTTAGAGCTAATGATACCCTGTTCAACAGTTAAGAGGATGTTGATCCTTCAGATTAAGTTTACATAGCTTGAAGTTGTCACTTATACTGAAAACCAACATAAAGGTACTTCTTCAAAGTTCATTTGTTGTTTGCCTTTTTCTCAGATACCTTTGCAGATACTGCAAATGAATCTTTTCATTCACCTCAGAGCCCATCTGTTTACTRAGGAGGAGCCACCTGAGTCCAACCCTTTCAATATTACTGGAAATGGAAATATTTTTCCAAATTATGTCCAGGGATTTCATCCTAGGCTTGCTACAATCATTATGCATTACCATACATCAAAAAATACCTGAGAAATATCTTATTCACTTATTTCAATGACTTTGAGCTTGTTGAACAAGAGGAGATATGTAGCAAGAGCTTTCATAATACAATGAATCAGCTTCATTTTAATGTGTTCTATTCTCATTTCCTTATGATATGAGGAGTATTGGGCAAGGAGGACAGCAAATTAGGATATAGACAAATTTTGAAGAATTTTTCTAATCTCTATCTAATAAATCAAAGTAGAACCTCTGTATTGCATGTAGCTGGGTATTAACAGCAGAGCCCACCAACTACACTAGATAGAACTGGATATCCAAACTAACATTCATGATGACATTTTAGGAGGAGCATCTGTAACACTAATCACGGCAATAAAGAAGGAAGTGAGAGAATGGTATATATTATGCAATGGTACCYTTTACTTAGTGTGAGACTATCCCCATGCAGAACATACCTGTTTTGCACATGCAGCACACTAAATGTATTCACAAAACACACTTACCTTACTTTCTGCTAGTGGAGATTGCAATTGGAAAACAAACATTTTTAGCATGCTTCTAACAACTGAGAGTTATATGCACTGTAAAATAAATTAACAGCCAAATGAAAACACTATGGGCCAAGCATTGGAGATGGTACTCTAATGTCCTTGGCTGACTTCATTAGACTTCTGTAAATATTAGATCAGATTCTGCTTTCAAAGAGGTGCAATCTCATAAGAACTGTCTGCACAACTTGTTGGTTTCATAACACAGATTAACTGTCGTTTACATAAGTGAGGTTTACATAGTTTAAAAAGTTAGGCATCTACCAAATTGTATTTAAATRTATTGTATATACATATACATTTTGCTATTAAGTGCTATGTATAGTAGCAAATAGAATAGTAACAATAAGAAATTGTTAACAATATGAAGAAATGAGTAAGTAAATTTAAATTTAGTGTTTAGCATTGCTATTTGTAGAAAAGTAGACCTAAGTAATTAATTACATAATTTGTAGGCCAAAAAAAAAAAAATAAATAAATAAATAAATAAATTTGGTTTCAATGTTTAGAAAGGAAGACATTTGAATATTTTCTCTAATCCTCATTCAAAATACTTTCTTTTATTTTTGAGAAAGCCATGCATATCTTTGCCCATTCTTCAACATCATAACTCTGCCATGATCAAATCACCTAAGATTTCATACTTTAAAAAATTGCCTGTACAGATGGGTATACCTTTGTACTTAGTTCACACCAGCCATATTTTATCAATGACATCAGATGATTCTACTGTCAGTGTTAGAAGAACATCATTGAGGTTAAAGTGGTGATATGAAAGGTAATTACTTCCTTTAGTATTACAACACACAAATTGTAATGACAAGCTATCTTAGATGAGTTAGTGTCATGCACCATGCTATATTTATATATAAGACAATTTAGAAGGGGCTATGATTTGAGTTCACAAAGCCATGTGCTTCCAATTTTGAGAAGACTACCCTGATTTTTAAGAAGACAATCAATCTTCTGCAATATAAAAGCACCTGAAGGTGTGAAATTTGCCCTTATACTACCAAATGAGTTCCCTTACAGTAGTCTCTTTAAAATATTTGTACTTTGATCAATATCACTGGGCCTGAGAAAAGCGAAACTCTTACACTACTTCTCTATCATTGATGGTGCTTTTTGATAGCCTTAATCAAAGCAGAGGTAAGAATAAAAGACAATATTTGCAGTACACTCATTGTGSTATGCAGGAATATTCTATTTATTTGCACAGATCATCTCTTGAGAATAGGTCTTTTCTGCATGCCAGAGGTGTATGATATAAATATATATATGTCTGCTTGTGTATATGAAGCACAGTTTCTCCATTTTATTTCTTGCTCACAGTTAATATTTCATTTCATAAGATTCAAGACATAGCTTTCCATTCCAAGTCTTCTTGGGGTTATGGAAAGCAAAATGTATGTCATCTGAATAAAGAGAGTATATAGCATGACATATAAAGTAAAATAAAAAGTTCTAAAAATATTCTTTACATTTACACTTGCCTTCTATCCCTGTATTTCTTTTTTTTTTTCCCCGGAAAAGTTCAGTTATACAATTTTAAAAGCACAACTCCGTCCCTATCCTCAAACCCAATTTTCATTCTTAAACTAATAATTTGAAAGAATATATTCAGAAAATACATGACACAGACATCGACTGGATTGACTCTTCATAAGGGTAAGACACTTTCCTGTTCTCATTTTTTCTAGAGACATTTCCTTCTTTATTTTATGCAGCTCTGTTTTCCCTCTTCCACTATAATATACCCAGCACAATCTCCTCCTCTCTTTGCAACCCCAGTTACACTGCTTACTCATCTTTTCTTTTTTTCTAAGTGACAAATTGGACCTCCAAATATAAGATGAAGTCTTAAAAATTGGATGGATACTGGGAACATGAAGCACTTGAAAAATCAAGTCTTAAAATACTGAACACCTCATAATTAATGATAAGAAACTCTCCTCACCCAAACCCCTCAAATTCTAGAAAATTCATGAAATTACATCAGTAGACACAAAAAAAATATTGCAAAATAAAAGAATAAATTCAGGGTCACAGTCATAAATCAAAACAAAAAAAAAAGAGAAAGAAAAATAATATTTTCTGTTCTGATTTCAAATTACTTGTGCTTTCTCTTATTTTGTTCCCTCTGCATTTCAGAGTTCCCACTGAGAAGCTTCTGTAAGGTTGTTGGACCACTGACGTATTCCAAAATCACACATTTGCGCCTGGATGGAAACAATCTCACTCGGGCTGATCTGCCTCAGGAGATGTACAACTGCCTTCGGGTAGCGGCTGAGATCTCACTGGAGTGAGGCATCTCCTTTTTCCTTCTAAGGGGCATAACTAAACAAATTACATCACAATAGTTCCTTAAAATTAGGATATACTTTTAAAAAAGTGTCAATCTGCTTATTATCCAATCTGATAATATTTAGCATACACTTAAGGAAATATCTTTGTGCATATTATTTACAAATGACTGCATTTAGAAAGTTCATGAATGGTTTGATTCAGCACAAGATAGGCCGTCAACCACCAACAGGTTAAACGTTCAGTCTTGTGGACATCTACGTCCTTGCATGCAATACATTGCAGCCAGTGACAGATTTAAGCGGAAGTCAGAGGAGATTCAGTACAGTGCTGAGCAGGACAGGCTACCATGTGTAAATAAAAGATTCTCCTGCAAGCAAGCAAAAATTCTTAAGTATTCATGCCTTTCCCAAATTTTAATCATTTAAAAATGAAATAAAGTGATTGAACAACATAAAGCAATTTAAAATGTATAAAAAGAAATTATAAGAGACCGTGATAATAAGACATTAGTAGAATAAATGAAATACAGTAGGRAAACAAGAACATATTTGCAAGTAAAAAATATTTACTCTTCTTTTTGTCATACTTTCATTTAAACTTTCATGGCACGTTTTTTATCCATTACTGGTAGAGTTGTTATCTCAAAATAAAACATGTATACAAGTATTTTTAGTCAATTACTTGCATGCTACTTTTAACCAGACTGTAGAAAATAAAACATAGCAAATAGTATTGTTGTATCCATATCATTGTCAACTATGTTTCATTTTTTTTTATAAATAGAAAAAGCTTCAGGTTAAAATAAAATAATCTAAGCTATTATATTTTGCAAAAGTTATTATAAGGATAAATAAACTTTTTTTCTTTACTTTCTAGTTTCAATAAGTTTGTAAACATATGATTTTATGTACTTCATGGCCATTGAGTCCATGTCTTATGGAGTTTACATTATAGGAATCATAGTACTGTGAAACTGTCTGAATTAATTTACCAGTGTTGTCAAAAGTGCAATGAAATCCCTCAGAAGTTATAGGCAATGAGTAAAATGCAGTCTTAAGCACTCATGACTGAAAAAAAGAAACCACCAGTACATACTATCTGGGAATGAGTTATCCAAATATTGTCTGTGTTCTGGAATCCACACTAAAATAACCGTGCCAGTAACTGAGAACCATAAAYGGCTTGCAGACACAGACCATCCCATGGGTACTGTTTTCCCTTCAAATACTCTACTATTAAACACTCAAGCAGAAACTCTTCTAGTTTTCATAGCAAAAGCAGAAAATATCACCTCTGGAAAAAAAAAAAAAAAAAAGAAAGAAAATCCTTGTAGTTGAGACATCTACAACTCCAGATGCTTAGAATCAATATACATCAGAAAAAAAATCTGAATGTAGAGCAAAAGTGGAGATGCAGGAGACAATGGAAGTATTTCTCTATATATTTTTTTGTTTTTTTTTTTTTTTATGTCTAGAATTCGGGGTTTTTTTTCTCCATATACAGTAGATTGGATAATAATTTTTTGTTCAAAATAATCTAGTTTTTATGAGAATAAGCTCTAAAAGYTAGGATTTTCTTAAATTTACCAAGTAAAGTGGGAATAGATAAAAAYAGTGAAGAAAGGAACCACTTATGGCTTGGCTTTTTTAATCTATTTCTATCTCTAATTTTCTGTGTTTCTAGTTGAAACTTCTTATCACATTCACTGATGTACAGTAACATATCCATGCAGTCTACATAACAGCACAATCTGCTTCAGTTACAAATAAAGCATGCAGAGAGGTTCATGAGGCATTTTAAAATGGTGTTCAACAGGCACAGGAGAAAGAAGCCCTCAGTCAAAAAGGCAAACAGTACTAATGACCTCCCTCGAAACTTGGGGGACCTTCATCTTACTACAAACACTTGGACAATAAAGAGAAAATAGCATTTGGCAGGAGACTTTTATGTTGAACATCTTTCTGGTGTTTCTTGGTGAGTTAGGCAACAGATGACTACACATGTCATTCTCACTGCATTAGGAAAATCCAACACAGTGAGGTTCTCCTAAAGGAGAAAAGGGTCACAGCACTGTTTTAGTTTCATGTAAGACAAAAACACGTAGGTTTCTGCTTCTGCATCAGTGAATTTGTTCGATTTCCATTAAAGATTTCAGTAAACTTGCAGATATGCAACAGTAAACACTAATTTTCTCCATTCATGGAAGCTACATAAATTGTTTTTGACACACTGGAAGAAATGTAGGCATCTGGGAGCACATGACATTGACAGAATCTTGTAGATTGAGTCACTATAAATTGCAATTTTCTGCTTTTTCTGAAAGAGGTCTATGGAACTTGATTATGTAAGCTTCARTATTCTGGATAGTGAAATGCATGGTATGTACATTCTTATTCTCACTTTACCTGATTATATTATAAAATAATTTTGTGTGCAGACATGAATGTGTAATTTCAAAGTAGGCAGACATGAATTGATAATAATACAGTCTCAAGACCATGAAGATAAAGGGGTAGGTAAATTATCCTAAACTATGCTGCTTATAAAGTAGCTATACCATTCACTTACTCTATATGACTCCACTTCTTTCTGCAGGTCGAAATGGGTAATATTTACCATGAGATTTTCATATGAAATTTCATATGCAAGAACTGACAAAACTCAAGACGGTTTGGAAAAACTTGAATTTGAAAGCAGACATAAAAGAGAAGGATGCATTCTACTAATTTCATTAAAATCAATATTATAGAGACAGAATACAAAACTGACTGACAAAAAACACACTGATGAAAGTTCAGAAACTGATCTTCATGTATTCCATGCAATTTTCACATAGGTCAACTCACATTTCAGATAAATGCATTACCTGATTTAAAAGACTGGGGTTTTTTTGCTATATTAGRCTAAATTATAGAAATTCTGGATCCATAGTAAAATATTAATTAAAAACTTTTGATCCATGTGACTATACTGTTTGCTTAGAAGGAATATCAAATATTATAGAAATTCTGGATCCATAGTAAAACATTAATTACAAACTTTTGATCCATGTGACTATGCTGTTTGCTTAGAAGGAATATCAAATATTCTCTAAAGCTGTTGAAGGTATGAAAGTTTTGTGCTTCCAGAATATTTCCAGGAATCACAAAGGAGTCACAGGAGACAGATGTGACTCTTGGCTCATTCACTCTTGCTATATTAGACTAAATTATAGAATTTCTATAATTTAGTCTAATATAGCAAAAAAAAAAATCTAAAAAATCCCCCTTGAACAACAGCTGCAAGGACTGCCCTCCACTACAGTGGCTGAGACACTGGGCTGCAAAGGAGGCAGAAAATGCTASTAGACACTGCAGCTGTAGTGCTTGCACATTCAAGAGAAAGGCAATGGCCCCTCATCCAAAGAAATCATCCATTGAATACAAAATGAATGGAAACAGGTGGATACAATAAACTTGACAGACAGTTCAAAGTGAAAAGTGCAACTATTATGGCCAGAGCTTTGTGTTCTAAGCTATGTTGTTCAAGGGGGATTTGTGTACTTTAAGTCTTCTGCATAAACTGGAAAATTGGAACTAAAAGATAGTGAGAATTTGGCAATTGAATTTTCAAGTTTAGTGACTGAGAGAAAAACATAAAAAGTACATTAWTTTTTTTTTCGTCCTTTTCTGTAAAACCTATAACCTAGTTTTACAACTTAGAAAGAAGCATTGTGTATAAAAAGAAAAAACTCTACTGGACAAGTTTTTTCTTGTCTAGATAGTGATTTTGGCTCGTGCTGAACATTGGGCATGTAAGAKTTTTTTTTTGGTACAAGGAAACAAAAGCACAATTTTAGGCTGGGAAAAGAAATGGTAGCAAGAATCTCTCAATTAGAGACCTTTATTCTAGACATCATTGGAGCCTGATGATACAAATAATTTTGGTAGGACATATCCTAATCTCTTCCAATACATTTGTTACAAGGAAATAAATTTTCCATCTAGTTGTGAATATYGAGATTGCTTCAAATTTTCTCATGTCAGTCTAACTTTGTGTGCATTTTTGCAGATACATGGTCTGCTAGTGGACTCCCAGTTTCACCTGAAAGGGAATAGGTTGTTGCTTAGCATAACAAAAGTCCTTCTGAAAACCAGCAASAGGAAATTGGTCACCATTCTGTTCTAAAAAAGCAAGAAATCTTTAAGAAGGGCAGTCAGGGCTGTTATTCTTCCAGGTGCAACAAGCAGTCTGAGGAGCATATGGAYTGAGAGATTGTAAAGCAGGAATGAATTTCAGCAGAGAACCATTCAAGTAAATGGCGGCAGCCAGAACRTCCTTTAGTCTTCCCCCTTCAAGGCAACACAAGTTCAGCTCCCATTACCATTTGTTTGTAGAAAAAAGAGTTTGTAGAAAAAATAAGCCAAACACTTCTCCGAGATGCACAATGAAAGGACAAGAAGACAATGGGCAAGTTTCAAAAGATGAGTTCAGGCTGGTCTTAGGAAAGGTGTTCTTCACAATGAGAGCATTAAACACTGGTGACAGAGCAGTGGAACAGGCTGCCCAGGGAGGTTGTGGAGTCTCCTTCTCTGGAAGTCTTCCAAACCCGCCTGGATGCCGCCCTGTGCCACATGCTCGAGGTGTCCTTGCTTGAGCAGGGGTGTTGGACTAGATGATCTCTAGAGGTCCCTTMCAACCTTAACCAKTCTGTGATTCTGTGAAAATTTGATGTTTCATGTCCCAGTCCATAATTCAGACTATCTACAGATATTCACAAAAATCATAATTTAGCTAATGTTCACTTCTACATGACATATATTACATAGCTAAAATTTGTTGAAACTACTTTCATGTCTAGATATCTACAACAGGCTTGTGCAAATCTGCTTCTATTTTGGCAGTGTTGAATTACGTGAGCATCAGGATGTGAAGAAGGAATCATACACCCATCCCATCTAACTTTCCTATGTGGGATGGCACCAGTAAATGTGCTAACATGACTACACAAAGTAAGAGAAGAAATTTTATCAGCTAGCATCTCTATGGGCAGAGTGGTCACAGAGAACGTTTTGRTTCAGATCTTCTCAGATTTTGTAAGAAAATAATCTAAACAGTAGGCTATATTTAAGGATGAATATCTCTGAAAGCTTTCCTGCTTAGTATGAATAATGCAATATTAGTTGGCACAGAGAAAGGAAAGGATTGCTAAGCCTGTACTCTAAGGCACTCACCTTGAATGTCAGGTTCAAGAGTTTAAGTGAATTATCATTTTATTACGCAAAGCAAAATAGCCTTAAAGGAAGAGTCTGAGAGCTTTCAATTACATTATATTCTGCAACTTCAGAGATAAAGTACGATTCAAAGAAGATTTATGGCTTAGTCAGGAAACAATTGTGCCCTCGTGCCCTCATGCTCTAAGCATAAAAAGGATACCAACTGTTTTGGAGCAAAAATGACCTGCCTAAAGCACCTAAGTCAAACAAGTTCAGAAGTGAGTTTGAATCACACAAAAGGCTTTGATCACTGAACACACAGACATCTTCACTTTGAAGATTTCAGTTTGAAARCTTTAAGTTGTCCTCATTTTCCTGTTCTTAAGATTATATATTTTCTTCTTTTTTTCTTTCTTTTTTTTCAGTGTCTGCCTTCTCCATGCAATGTGTAGGATGATATAGTTATATAAGGATTTCAGTAAGCATCACTCATTTGCTAAGGATTTCAGTGGRTATCAGAGTATCTGAGGAATTATGCCCTGAAGAATTTTTTTGCTATGAAGTCTGATTCTTTGCTCACATAAATCTATCAATATTTTTCTTGTTATTTTTTCATCTCAAAACTCTTTATTTTTTTATTTTAGATCTGAAAATACAGAATTTAAAAAAATTCTTGACTACCAAGGAGTTAGTATAAGAACTGCAGCATATTTCTATGCCAAAAAAGATAACCAGCTTCTTATTTATATACAAATTACTCATATTAGKCTTTGACACTTACCAGGCATACAAAGAATCACTCATTTGCTGATATCTCTGGCTACTTGATAGCTCCACAACTGGGCACAGTGGTTCTTCTTTCAAGGCAGGAATATGTATTTACTTAGCAGAACAATGGATGTTCTCCACGGTCTCCTTGCAGGGTTGATGCAGGAGCCCTATTGAAAAAACTGCTATTTATCACTGATCTGGAGGACTTTCATACCAGGAGACACCAATAGGGAGGTTGTAGCTCCTGTTGTCTTTCCTTTGCGATTCAATCAGATTGCTCATTTAGTTTATAGCATATTTACAGAAGGATCTGAGTTTACATAGAGCTTTTGGATTTGCACAGGTCATGGACTTTTTGATTTACACATGGACTGCTAAACTGGGCAGAAGAATATTTCTGGTGACTCTTAGCATGGAGTGAAGTATGCAAGATAACAGCTTTTTCTCATCAGCTTGACTAGAACACAAATTTCCAAAATTACAAAGGGACTCTGGAATATATTGAAAAATATCTGTAAAAGTATATTTCTCTTGAAGATAGTGCTTTTATTGAAACAAGCATTAAATTGCAGACAAGTTCTGGAAATATCTAGAAGTTTCACACCTCATAAACTAATTTAATATTAAACTGTCCTCAGGACCAAAAACACTAAGTGTAGTCTTTCAGATCCCATTTTCTCGAAATTTCTTGTTTCTCATATGCATCTGCCATCCATCCCACTCTGCAAACTGGTTTCCAAAATAGATAAATAAATGTTTTCTGACCTTCATATTTATTTTCCAACACTAGGTTCTTTTACTGCCAAAGAAATAAACATGAAGACTAATAATTTCTTCAGAGGATGACAAAGATCATGTGAAATGCCACACTGATTTCAAGAAGAATTTATGATTATATGTATAAAAAGAGAATGTTTTTATTAATTTCCAAAGTTTGTGTAAGAAAAGTCATCTGTTGAAGGATTTGACACCCACAAATCCATTTGACACCCACAAATCCATGGGCCCTGATGGGATGCACCCCAGAGTGTTGCGGGAACTGGCAGATGTCCTAGCC
>NW_020454761.1:1627541-1743962 GCF_003342845.1 Nothoprocta perdicaria
ATGATTCTATGATTTTAAATCTCACCCTGTTTTCAGAACGGTGACAGGTATGTCATCTCCTGTCAAATTTAAAATCCTGAGATGTGTATTATCTGTATAATGCATAAGCAGATCTAGGCATTTAGCTCTCAGAGCCAAGTGACAAGTGGGGAATCATCTAAGATAACTGTAGACAAGGCTGGAGCAGCTGCCTCCTCSAACAGGGGATCTTCATTGCTGCAGGTCACCTCAAGATTTCGCTCCTGGGCTCCACAGTTCTTTCTTCAGAGAAAAATACGGTGTAAGTGGTCATCATGGTGATGGGGCTGTCTATAGATTCAGTATCAAAATGTTCAGACTGAAAACATATTTAGTGGCTGGAGTATTCACAATGAATGAGATTCAGGGCTTCAAGACAGGACTCTGGAAGWAAAATGGAATGTTTTGGCATATAGTATGACCAACATAAACATTTTAATAWTTAGTTTCTATATTTCCCCAAAACATCTTTACTAAAAGTACATGAAAAATATATTACAGTTAACGGAAAATAAACAAAGAACTATATTTTTGATAGCTTATGCCATGGAGAACTATTTTAATATTTGAAAATACCTGCTTTTTGATATTTTTACCTTGCAGAATCACTATAGCAGATATAAGTTTTTTTCCTTTTTCTTTTTTATTATAATTTATTTAACTATAATGATTAATTAATCACTAATCACTGTAATTAATTAATTTATTATAATTAATTTATTATAATTAATTAACTTGTGTGATCATTCTGTGGTAGCCTAACTAACTAAAGAAGTAAAGAACTAAAGGAAATGGCCACAAACTGAAGCACTGAAATTTCCACAGAAACTTAAGGAAAAAATTCATACCAGTGAGGGTGACAGAGCACTGGAACAGGCTGCCCAGAGAGGCTGTGGAGTCTCCTTCTCTGGAGGCCTTCAAAACTCACTTGGATGCAGCCCTGTACCACGTGCTCTAGGTGACCCTGCATGTGCAAGGAGGTTGGACTAGGAGACCTCTAGTCTAGACCTCCAACCTTAAGGATTCTCTGATTCTTTTTATAACCCTTGATATTCATTTTAGGGGACAGATGTACTTATAAGTCTGAGCTTCCTAAAATTCATCACCCTATTTTAAGATGATTTGCATTTCTTTAACAATCAAATACAGCAAGAGAAAAAAATAAACACAGACACTAACACTGTGCACCATGTTTTGTCTGTCTTTGTGCTGTCTTAGAATAGGCCATATTTAGTCCATGAAGGCCTGCTTTTCAATGTAACAGATATAAAGAACATGTATTCAATGTTTTATGCATTTTGATTTACATTTTAATTCACCAACAATTTGTTCATTACTAGTTGCTCATTAATCGTGTAAGTTACCACACGCAGGCCCAAAACAATTTATCATATATAACACTGATTAATGAAAAAATTATATATTTGATGTTAGATACATTTGCATATATATCTGCATACCCATCATTTTAAGTATTTTTTTTTTTATTTTATGGGATAGATTTGTTTTAAGATTGAAATTGTCAAAAGCACGAGCGACAAATTAAGGTAGGAGATTAACAGCTACATTTACATAGTAGGTAAGGTAAACCTAGTTAGCCAAGACAAATATCAGATCTTGGCATTATATCATGGAACCTTTTTGGTATCACTATGGTAAAGAGCTCAAAATAGGAAAAGAGAACAGACAGCCAAATAATTCCTTATGAGCCATATTCAGGAAAGTGCTATATTTCCCATAAAAAGTGACCAGAAATTTGCTACTCTGCAAGTATATCTTTAAGCTGAATTAGTTCTCATTTCAGTTTTTCACAGCAGTGAGAGTATGCATGAAGCAAACTGTCAGAATTTTAAGTTAGGACTTTTAGGGCAGGATCAGATCTTTCTAAATCCCCTATAGATTAAGACTCAGGTGACATTCACATTCCATAAAATAAGACAGTCCAACTGTTCCAAAGCTCCTTTAACAGACGCCTCATAATCTAATGTGAATGTTCCCTGGGTACTTTTGCTGCCTGCATGAGCACCAAAATGCCTAATTAAATGTGAGGCCATTCCTCCCACTGACAGCAGGCAATTCTAGGTTTGATCTTAGTCCTTTTCTGTAGGCAGAGTTGGTCCAAGATGATGGAGATGCTCTCCTTTTGAAACTGAAACTCTGTCCAAACAAGAAAGCAACTGCTATGGACAGGGAAAGCAGGACCTTAGTTTTCCTGGAAGAGAAGGAAAAATCTGCTGGGTCTTAAGCATTTCTGCTGCCTGTCCAAGCTAACTGTGCTCTCCATTGAGTGAGGCTGATGGTCCCCATTAAGTGAAGTTCTGTCCTTCTTGAAGTTTCTGTCAAGTAGGGCCTGAAATTAAGAGCACCCTACTTTCTCTGACAATGCCAAAAAGAGAGACATATCACCACCATATACCAGCCTTCAGAAGTGGAAGAGTCAGACTGAACCATAAGCTAATGTAAACACTCAACCTAAGCAGGCTGAACAGCTTTCTGGAGCTACAGACAGAGGAAGTGGAAAGAGATGAAGGGTGAYGGAATTGCCTGCCCCTAATCTCTTTCTGCAGAATTTGAAGGTTTGCTTTTTCATCATCAATCAAAAAGAAAATGTAAAGGTGTGTTTTAGGCAATCTGATTGTTTTATGGGGCAGAACACCTAGCATTTTAGCAAAACTATGCCCAAATGACGCACACTGGATTCCAGGGAGCAATTTGCAGGGCTGGTGAATTAACTCTGCTTCCACTATACTCCTGGGCTTGCTGGTAATGAACTATACACATGCTTGATGTTTAACAGACCTTGCCTCGTGCTAAATCTGAGACATATGGCAGCTATTACTGCAAGTGAGCAATGCATTTTTTCCCTGTCAGCAACTTGTAATACTAAAAGACAGCAAGTGGTTCATAAGGCACTCTCAGAAGTCCATATTATGGACACAACAATGGGTTGTTGTGGGCTTTATCTTTTAGCCCATCTACTCCTTTTCAAACAGGTGGGCCTTTCCAGTCTTATGAATGTATGCCATTTTGGTTAAGGAGTTGTTCCTATGCTCCATGGTCATTGATCTTCCTCTCTTTTGATTTTATTATTAAGAATACTCATTTTATACTGATTTCCAGGAGAAACATGGAGCAAAATTCCTGTATCTGCTTGAGACATGATTTTTAACTTTGGATCAAAGCAACAACTGCAACCCATGGTAGTAGCTTTCCAAAAGATCTTCATGGGCATCTCCATGATTTGTATTATAATAATTGTCGCCTGTCCTTTTAGTGTCATGCAAGTGTCTTGAATACTGTTACCTTTTAAAAGACTATTCATGATCTTAGGAGCAGTCTGATAGACCATTTGTCTTTGCTCAGCTTCCACTACTTAGAAAGAGGCTGATTTTGAAAAAAGAAATTCACTTAGTTACAWAAAACATTCACTTACTGAACATAAGGTCCTGGAAAGTGTCACAGGTTGGAAATCAGAAAGAAAAGCCTCCCAAACTATTAGTCATTTTTGAAAACTTTGGCTATGGTCTTTTATTAGTCTGTAAAACTTTTTCACCATATATTGAACCCTTTCAGTAATAAATAGTAACACCAAATGATGGAGAAATGCACAAAATATATACCTGAAGAAGAATTTGTGGGTAATCACAATGGTTTCATGGAAAGTAGTCCCTTCTGCAAAGAAGTCTGCTTGGGCACCCAAATAATCGCATGATCCTGCAGAGCTCTCTCCAAAACTTTTGGATGCATGCATGAATACATATTATAGCTATCATAACCTTTTCTTCCTGATTTTGGGATCCGTTCTCTCCATTTTTCCTTCCCCTTTTTTTATCAGAAGAAAGGAAAACATATTGTGTTTTAAAAATCTTATCACATGTTTTGCTGTTTTATTCTCTTAGTGAAAAACTGTATCTTTAAGTGCGATGGCAGCATCTGTGCTTGATCACAATCAAATACCTGCCCCCAAATCCTTAGAGGACGGATTATGACCCATTTCTGCCCTCGGCAAACAGGAATTCATACAAACAGTCCCACTGCCCATCACATGCTGGCCTGTATGTCTCTCTGATAGTGAYTTTTGTGAAAACAGCGTAACGAACATCTGTAAGTGATTACCAGGTTAAAGGGTAAATTCAGACCCCCATGAAGCATAAGTCAACCTTTCTTTCCTTATTAAAAGCGAAACATCTGGCAACTCGTTGTTAAGTGTGTCACAACAGGCRTCTGCCACTAGTGCTCTCTATTTTTAGCTTTTCAGTAGAGCAATCAGGAATGTCCCAACTCATTCTTTAATGGTGAACAGGTCTCAGTAACTCCATATCCTCTCCACTCACTCTGTGAAGACTTAGCACAAATGCAAACCAGATTTATGTTGCATTGGCTGTCCTYTTCAAGAATCATGGATACATTTTCCATGGTGATACCTCTTAAATCATTTGTAACTGCACACACAGTTGTATTTTAAAGTTCATGCAAAGGTGGTTTTAGCTTCATCCYACTGATTTGTGGTCTCAGCTGAAAAGATTTCTGTTCATTAATATGCAATACCAGATGTGCCAATGGTGGACAAAGGAAACATTTTAAGGGCTAGAAGATTAAAGAGATACTCCTAATGAAAAGGTTATAGTAGTATATTTAATTATTCTGCTTATAATTAGTCTATTAGCTTAAAGCTAAAACCTTTATTTTTAGATTTTGTAGGAAATTATTCTGAATGAAGTAAAAATCTTAAATTATGCAACATGGTATGTATTAAAGGATTAGTTTTATACATGAATTTTATGTCACATATTAAAAAATACTGATAATAAACTGCAAGTGATAATGAAGAGTCTGGAGTTCTAAATGGAGAGAAACACTTATGCACTTCTTTCATTTTTAAGCACATACTTAAGCCTTGTAAAATAATAGATAATAAGCATGTATTATTTTGGAAAAAAAAAAAAAAGGTAGTGCAAACATTACTTATTAACAAAAATGTTCATATTTAACATTAATCTTGTTAGTAGAAGCTGCAAATTTACTTACGGGTTGCTTTTCTTTCATACAAGACAACATGAAAGAGTGAGAAGTAAAATGAGGACTAGGAGGTTACTTACCTTCTTATCCTAATCTTAAATGTCTTTTGAGATATTCTAGGCAGCAAAGTGTTAAATAAGAAATAGGTAATTAGAGGTTTGTTATGAATTTAAAAACAGATTATATTAAACTTAAGATTAGTAAGATAACTAACCATAAAAGATATCAGGATATATTATATTTGTAGCATTTTACATTAGYCTTTTCCTTAAAACACTTGTGCATTGTCCTGGCTTTGAATGTGGCTAGTTTTCCTGAAACTAAGCTTTAAAGTTTGAATTAAAACCAAATCAAAACTCCAGAATATACTTAATGTGAGAAATATGTGTCTATGCCTTGGAGARCAAATTGATTGGAAAGAGTTTACTTTAAACCAGTGATAAAACAAGATAACTAACTAGTGCTTTAATAATTAAAAACAGAGCTCACTGCAGGAGGCACTGCAGAATATGACWTTTTTGTAGAAGAATATGTAAATTTCTCTCTGAACAGAAAAGGCATGCTTTAATCCTTGAAGAAAGGAAGATGGTTTTAAAAAATCCTTAGCAAATACTTTTGTTCCTTTCTTCTCCTAATCAAGAATTATATCTTTAAATGGCATGGCAACATCTGCATTTGATCAAAATCAAATAAAACATTTCTGCAGGAACAGATGGCACTGTTTTTAATTCTTTGTGGCCAATACAGGTATTATGAGGCTGAACTCTCATGCATGCAAGCTTTGTGTTTAAAGTATCATTTCATAAAAATTTTGAATAAAGGTACATTTTCTTAGACTGGTTTCATCTAGATCAGTCCCTCTCATCTGCTAAAGTCTAACAATCACATGCCTTCTGTGGCTACGTGATATTAAAGTCAATATTTCCTGTCTTTTCTTGCCTAGGTGCTGAGGTGCCTTAGTTATTTTAGGGGTTAAAAGTTGTAGTCACTGATGCGTATATATTAGGCTGTATTCATAGAACACGGCTTGTAGCCTGAGTCAAACTATTACAGTCTAACAACAGTGACCAATAGAAAGAGAAGAAGATCCAAGAAAGCTGAGGTAAGCCCAAACGCTGAAGCGATGTCAAATTGGGAACAATAGCTAATAAGGTGTGCATGGTCATACATCTGGGAATACCAGCAAGTACTTCAAGTTTTATATGCTATTAATTCTTAGGAGGGCAGGAAGCAAACACAGTGCTTAGCAGCCAAAGGCTATTTAAACTGCTATTTAAAGTGATTTCAAACAGGCTTCAGATAGCTCCAGAAGCTTGACTAACAAGGTAAACTGCTTTATTTTGCTTTTTAGAAAATATTATTAAGATTATGAATATTTGCACAGTGAGAAGGTACAGTTGCACTGTATAAATTAGTTGTGTTATTCTTTAGAAATCTTTTATTTGTCTTTTTATTTTTKGAATACTTCCAGATAGTTAGCAGTTTCTGAAGTGGGGAGATCTGTGGGATATTACACTTGCTGCTGCTAATAACAATTATGAAAAGTATCAAATAATTCTATATCATAAAGAGTAACTAACTGAGATGATAACACTACCGATATATTAAACTTATGAGAGAATCACCTTTTTATTTTAATTCATTTTTTTGCCAAAGCTAACATCCTAATTTTCACCAGAAATCCCAGTTGTCTGACTCCTGCCTCTGCATTGCAAAAAGCTTGCTAATCTTTACCAAAAAGCAGACAGGATAACACAGTYTGTGACATGCTGTACCTGTGCAACCCAAACGTTGTCTGTTGGAACAAATTATGAAGAATGGTGTTGTTCATTGTTTAATGATGGAAGAGGTTAAACAAAATAAATGAAAAAGTAAAATAGACACAAGAGTGTATATGATATAACTTGACATAGGACCTGTTCATTATGCAATTTATACTGAGCATTTATTTTGGCTCTTTGCTTTAACGGACAAAATTCATAACTTTGGATATGAGAGAGTGAACGAGGGAGGGGAAAGGATTATTCAAACAGTTTCCCTCCAAGCTTTGTAAGAACATGCCCAACAAACAGCTGTTAAAACATTCTTTGATCTTTTACTTTTCTGTGATGAGAAAAGACCCTGGAAAATTTGATCCAGATGCCATAATAATTTAGGAGATTGGAAAAATAAAAAGAAAATATAATTAATTTCAGAGAACACTAACTACAATGGAACTGATATCACTAGGATTTGATAGTTTTATTGCAGATGATACATTAGCTAGCTTATGCAAAATAGTTCCTTATAGGAAACTTAATGGAAACATACAATGGAAGCATTGACTTTCAGTCAGAAAATTATCAATGCTTTTAGGTCGTCTGAAATAACATCTGCATGAATATCAGCTTAATTGCTAGTCTATGCAAAATCTAAGTTGAAATGGGAATATATCATTCAAAATATAGCATTGCATCGGTTATGCCTCATACTACTGTTCATTTTTACCTTCACATAGGGAATGCCATAGAGTATAGAATTCAGCTGTATTTATAGGAAATATTTTATTGAATRTTGTACTGCTTTGTTAATCTAGTATGCTTTTAGAGTATTCTTTTGAGACACAGCTAATTGTTTTTCTCCCTTTCCAAGGAAAACAATGACTCTGAAAGTCTATCCAAAACTTTTACTGTTATTCTTGTTCAATTCTGTGTGGACTCGAACTGTGAGGCAAGTTTATGATGATCTGGATCCAGAGCATTGGTCTCACTACACTTTTGAGTGTCCAAAGGAGTGCTTTTGTCCTCCTAGTTTCCCAAATGCCTTATACTGTGATAACAAAGGACTTAAAGAAATACCTGCAATCCCAGCAAGAATTTGGTACCTTTATCTTCAAAACAACTTTATTGAAACAATTTCAGAGAAGCCTTTTGTGAATGCCTCTCATCTGAGATGGATAAATCTGAACAAGAATAAGATCACCAACAATGGGATTGAAAGTGGTGTGCTCAGCAAGCTTAAAAGGCTGCTTTACTTATTCCTCGAAGACAATGAGCTGGAAGAGGTGCCTGCACCATTACCAGGGGGCTTGGAACAACTAAGACTGGCTAGAAACAAGATCTCCAGAATCCCAGAGGGAGTCTTCAGCAACTTGGAAAACCTTACTATGCTAGATCTGCACCACAACAGTTTGTTGGACAGCGCTCTTCAAAGTGACACCTTCCAAGGACTCAACAATCTTATGCAACTCAACATAGCAAAAAATTCACTCAAAAAAATGCCTTTAAGMATTCCAGCTAATACACTGCAGCTGTTTTTAGACAACAACTCCATTGAAGTGATACCAGAGAACTATTTCAGTACTATACCCAAAGTGACTTTTCTAAGGCTGAACTACAATAAATTATCTGATGATGGTATTCCTCCAAATGGCTTTAATGTTTCATCTATTCTAGACCTACAGCTCTCTCACAACCAGCTCACTAAAATTCCACCTATTAATGCTCATCTTGAGCACCTTCACCTTGACCACAACAGAATCAAAAGTAAGTGCGTAACTGCCAGTGCAGGACCTCACCAAGATGTAATTCTTTTAAAATGTCTATTTAACTTCTTTGGCACTTCAAGACACTTCACTGCTGAAGAAGATTCTGCATTGTTCACGCTGAAGAACACCTAATTATATGCATATATATGTGTATATATATATATAAGCAAAGCAGATGATTCTCTCTGAAACAACTCATTCCTTTAATTTCCTAAGGAATACAAAATATTTTTAGACAAACCACATATATTTACATTAGAATGAAAATCAAATGAATTGAGAGAAAAATACTTATTCAATATAAGTAGATTAAAATGTGCCAGAGATGATAGAGAGATAAGAACGAGAACATCTGACCCCAGTTTTCATTCAAGGCCAATTTTCAAGGCAAGATATAAAGTATGCCCATGAGATATATGTATGGAAGTAATATCAGATGTGAAAAATGTGCATTTGTATATAGAAGAGATACTTAGCAAACAGAATATAAGTGGATTTAGGAGAATTAGTCCATTCATATTTCCATATAAAGATGCCAATAAACATTTTGGGRGAAGAGCAATAAAAATGTGGGTACAATAAGTTAGGATATTCAATATTGAATAAATTTAGGGTAAATTAGGATATTCAATATTCAATAGGTTAGTATATATCTACATCTGTATGCCTTAAATTTCCAAAATTTCTGAGCACCTTTAGCATTAAWCTAACAGAATTGCAGCGTGGCCATCTCTTCTGAACATCTCTTTATCCGGAAGGAAAAAAATATTGGCTGTGGTCAACACAACCTCCTTTGAATATGACTAAGTAGAAGCCCAAAATTTCAGGCTTCAATATCCTCCTCATTTTCAGTTGTTCCTTCCTAATGAAAAATCTTTTTGCTGACTTTACAAAAATTTTGTACTACTAAGGTTTTTCCTGCAAATGTCCATTATGATTTTCCACTTTGTCTAATTGAGAAGAAGTTTTGTCCCCAAAGGCAACAGATAATTGTTGCCATGTAATGGTTTGACTTGTAGCTTGGCTTCCAGCACTTGTTCAGGCATGCCTGGGATGTGGTGATTAGGCATTCTGTGTATAATTGCTTGCCCAGCAAATCCTACAGACCTTAAATTCTGCAGTTCACTAATCTGCAGTCAACTTTTGCCAGCCAGTAGCTACTTATCAAAAGCCAAAATCAGAGCGATAACTTTCTCATTATCACTAAACAGAAGATATTCCAGTCTCCACAAACCAATTATTGATATYAGGACCTAGAATGAATAGTGCAGCATATTTGTTTTCTTATCATAGTAAATTAACTGAATACAACTTATTTCTTATTCCTTATTTCTGTGTAGCACTATTGTATATCACAACTACAGAAAAAAGGAAAAGTTTAGTTTCTACATGAAAAAGATACCTATTAATAATTCMAGTTAATTCAGACTCTACTTAACAAATAAAATATATAACACCTAACAAAAAATCAATGTACAACAGGGTGCTACTTAAATGGTCTGCCAGAAGCCTAATAGTTTATTAGACATAGGGTTCAAAATGTGGCTCTCTGGGACAAAATTCATTGTCCACTGCTTACAAAAGGATTCATTTTAATCTCTTCTCTTCAGGGCCTCAGGTGCACACTTTATCTGTTGTCACATTAAATGGACACTAAATTGAAATCAATGGAATGCAATCAGTTCTGCTAAGAGTTGCCTTTTAGCTAAGTAGCAAACAAGTATTTAAACAGCAACCAAATGAACCGAATGAATTTAAAAAGTCAAAAACCTTTTAAAAGCATCTTATGTAGTACTTGTACATGAAAGTCCAAATTTCCACTGGCACACTAGTGCTCATGAGCCTACATCACATTAAGTYTCAATATGAATTATGTTCTTAAATGATTTCACTACTTTTCAAAATAGGACAAGCTTCACTTGCTTAAGCACTTTGATATTTTTTATTCAGTACTAAAAATAATGGCTATATTTAGTAAATGCATATAAAGTTATCAAGTGCATGCAATGTATAAAACAAATGTTATCACAGAAGCCTATTTTTTTGTTCAAGAGRTAAGAGATAATGCCATGTCCTCTACTAGAAACTGCCTTAACAGATAATATCTCAAGGCATCTTTGAGATCAAAGACAAAGAATGTAGTCAGACAAGATTAATAATATGTGGCATTGTTTTGCAGATTGGTTTATTTTTTTGTTGTTTCTTTTTTCGTTAATTCAGAAAGATGATGATTAGTCACCAGATTAAGGCAACCAATGTAAAGAATTTTAAAGAAAAAAACCAACAACTCCAAAAAGTCTGAATCTGGACACAAAAAGTCCACTTGAAAATTTTACTTTTATATGTGTATTTTTAYATAATACACAAAATTTTACTTTGTATATTATTAACTCTCTTTACAGTACTAATCCTCAGGCATTACCTGCAAGTTGCTATTTTATTTTCCCTTTGTGTTTCACAGTAGTTCACTTAAATATTTATTTGTAAATACCACTTGCCTACTTTTTTTTTTTTTTTTTAATTACATAGTACTGTATGACATCAGTCCCTCATGTAATTCCGTGGATTTTTTTTCTGCCAGAGATGATTTAGGAAAAAAAAGAACWATATCCTGAAGCCTAGGGAAAGCAATGAGAGTGCCAGGGAAACCAGAATTATAGAGGTGAAACCAGAATATTCAGGTGAAAACCTGTAGTCCCTTCACCAAGGCTCTCTCGTTTTCTCTTTTGATGATGTTGAGTGAGCAAAGATAAGCAAGTGATATTATAGCACTATCAATGGAGTGATAAAAGGGAGTGAAAATAACATTCTGTTCCCCCCTAAATACTGTCAGGAGACTAGAACAACCTCTTCAACCTAATATTGTTCCATGCAGCGAGAAAGGACTGAAAAAGAAAAGCCTGGTAGCAATGTTAGTCTATCAGAATTCATCATAGGATATTTCAAAGATAGTTGAAACTAAAGATGCCAACTTATTTTCCAAACCCTGGACTGTTACTGCTACTGGTTTCTTTGCTGAAAGAGCCTTGAAAGGTGTGAACTTTCAGGCTGATCCATGGCTGCTGCATGTAATTGATATCTTAAAAGTGATGGCAACTAGGAGTTACAAGTGTAGAACAGAAACACTCTTTCCCTCACCTTCMTTGGGCACTGCCACAACATATTTGAATTACCTATCCTAGTTTAGTGTCAAGTTTGAATTTGTCATAGAGACTCCCTACAAAGTCAATAGAAGGAGACACACAATGGGAGAGAGATAGGTATCTAAGGCAGTGAACACATCTTTTGGAGATGTCTGTCTCTTTCTAGTGTTTATAAAAAGGGTCTAAAAGGTCTAAAGAGTCTACTTTGATTGATTTTTCACAAGGATCAGTTTAGGTGAGAGGAATTGTACCCATGTAGGTGGATTGCCTTTTCAGCATTTGTGAGAAAGGGGTTCCTGTCACTAGGTAAGGACTATTCTAGTTGCCTTTGAGAATTCTTAGTACTTGAGGTAGTCAAGTAATCCAAAGAGATCAGAGTAGTGGTTTCTTCAGGGTTGAAAGCTTGAGMTCAGAGGTCTGCCAAAAGGAGAAAAGGAGCATTTTGCCCTGCCTATCTCCCTTCCTTATCTCCTGGCAAAAATCAATGGCATTATATGCATGATCAGGAAGGCAATAGGAGAGGGAAATGCTTTTATCCCTCTTAYAGTTTGGTTGGGATTTATTGTTCATGGAAAGAGGGTTGTAAAAGTCAACCATTTCATACCATTCATATCATCAGGAAATCACTTCTTCACAGGTGGTCTGTGGKTACATAACTGCTTCCTCACATTAAGGTTGGAGCAATTGACTGTATAAGATTAGTAAAGTAGATAGTCTCTAGATCAGTCCAGAAATCACCATCTTTTAAGTACAGCAGTGCTTTTTGAAATCCAGCATGACCTGAAAAATCATTTTCTACTTGACAGTATTAATTTACTATCACTATCTTTTAATAATTGCTTAATAATGAAAAGTCTCAAGCCTCTTGCTTCACATCTTCACACATAAAAATAAATTGTAGCTTGTTTCTTCTGGAAATATCAACTGCTTTATAAACATTCAACAAACTACATAGGCAAAAACAACATAGGGAAAGAGGTGAAGATGATAGTTATGACAGATGCTTTAAGCTTTGGCTCACTGGACATATTTTCTAGTTTCCATGACAAAAAAACAAAGTCTGTTTCCAAGACACTACGAAGTTTTGGACAGTTCTATTCAGAAATTTTTCTCTTTGGGGAAAAAAGAAGAGAAAAAGATAAAATTAGTATTTTTTTTTTGTTTCCATCATTTTTTTAATCACAGGTTTATTTTATTTTATTTTATTTTATTTTATTTTATTTTATTTTATTTTATTTTATTTTATTTTATTTTATTTTATTTTATTTTTTGTACGGTAAACTGAAGACGTGTTACATATTTCTCTTCTATGGCTAGGGAGAAAAATTGTTTGGGAGAAAAGTTGTGGTAAGAAAGCTTTGAATATGATTGTCTCTTCTTTTGGTAGTTTGGGCTGCTCAAAGAACATTTGTTCAATTCTCAATCCACAGTTTTTGTAGGTGGTCTGGGGCCAGCAAGATTCTCAAGCAGTCAATCCTATTACTAAATACTATAAATTAGTCCAATGATTTTGACATCTTTGATAAATAAACACTACTTTAGTGATTTATGGAATAAGGCCATTTTGAGGCRGAAAAAGAGCAGGCTCATTATTCAACAGCTGAAGACAGGAAGTGAAAAGTATTTTTTTCAAGTAAAACTGCAGAGATAGTTTATAAGGGACAACACAAAGAAGTTAACATCTTCAGCTCTTATGAAAGTGGGCAATGAATTAAGCCATAGTTTCAATTTTTATCTAAACTAAAACAAAATATGCATTATTTATAAACAATTTTAAATACTTGATGCCTTTCATACTAGGAAGAAAAATATCCCATAAATTATATTCATGCAATTAAAATGAACTGTACTGTTGAAACTGAGAGAACAGGAAATCATATCTATTAAAATTTGCAGACTGCCTGCATTATACTGCAGTATAAACAGTACTTCCAATTCAACTGTTAAGTTTTGAATGTCAGATCCTCACTGCAAAACAGTATCTGCTAAAATTAATGGACTATCATTGAAGTAAGATTTTCAAAATAACTCAGCATTAAACATTTTCTGCTCTCTCTGAGGTCAGAGAGCTATGTCTCAGTGAATAATTACCCTTGTAATTATCTAGGCCGGATTTCTCTTTGTCCAAAAGAAAACATCTAGTGCATCTAGTCACTCTTTAGTCTTTGTTTCAGCACATTAAATATGTGGCCGATACTGATCAAATTACTTTAATATATTGTTTTTTAAGAAAAAAATGATAAATTGTTAATTCAGCATTTCTCAACATATCCAAGAGAAAGAGAAAACATCCCCAAAAATATTTCAATGTCTTTTATTTTCATATGCGTTTCTCTTAAAAATTAACTAAGATGTCTGATCCAACTTTTGCAGGTGTCAATGGTACTCAGATATGCCCTGTCTCAATTGCCGTAGCAGAAGACTATGGTTTTTATGGTAACATYCCCCGCCTCCGCTATCTTCGCCTGGATGGAAATGAAATTAAGCCTCCAATCCCACTGGACATCATGATATGTTTCCAACTACTTCAAGCGGTTGTCATATAAAGATACCGTAGTGTCACTGTTGTGCTGTAAGAGTGTTAAGATGCAAGTTTTGCTGGAATGAAGCTTGTTCTGAMTTAATCAAGAAATAATAGGTTTCTGCTAACTAGTTCTCTTTCCTTACACCTCTTTTTTTTTTACAGCTGCAAAGATTGTTGTTCTTTTAGAACAGACATCAAAGATCTCTCAGCATAAAACCTGCTTAATTCTCTGCTTGAGAATTCCTAATGCTTAAGACTTTCTAAYTTCCTAATATTTAAAATCGTCTGATATAAGATCCCAAATATTCCAAAGCAAGTTTGTACCTACTCTGTCTTTCTTATCAATTCTAGAATGTCTATCCCTATCACACTGCAACTAATATAAGGAATTAGGGTACACTTGTCTAAATATATATATGCTAGGAAAATCATGTATTATATGACCATGAATTAACAGAACTGACACTGTTTTTTCTCAAGATAGTCAATGTCTAACARCGAACAGCCACTTAACATGTAAATAACTCATAAATTGCTGTTATCCTTTGAGAAGAGAATATATATTGATGCTTTTAAGACATTAAGTATATAAGACTCAGGGTCCAAAGCAGTGTACTGGATATATACTGCTAAATGGATTAATTCAGTATAATATGACAAAATTGACAAGAGAATAAGAGATAAAATCTTGCACTGTCACAGTCAATGCTAATTTTTTCTTGATTTGTTTTTCAGTATTCTGTTTCTAATTCATGTAACACCCAATTTTAAGAAGTCCATTTATTTATAGTATACCACATTCACAATTCAGAAAAACAGAAATAACAGCAGGGTTCCTTTTTTACAGAATCTGTTTTCTTTCTTTCTTTCTTTCTTTCTTTCTTTCTTTCTTTCTTTCTTTCTTTCTTTCTTTCTTTCTTTCTTTTTTTAAAGAAAAGACAAAGTTTTCAATATACAACTTGAGTCAGGTCTTCACTGGGAAAGTATGACATTTTTGATATTTCTGATTGCCAGCATAACAGACTATTCATCAGTCCTATTTAGTCTCTTTTTATTTGTAGATAGAATCAAATAACTGCTCTTCAATGGCTTGCATCTATTTCTAACATTTTAAGAATGGTCTCAGTAACAAGAATTTGCATGTGTTATACTTTTTGTTTGAAGATGAAATATTTTCTTAAAAGTAGATCTTTAAAAGTACTGAGAACAGCAATTTCTAATATTCAGAGCGTGTTTATTTGAAAAATCAATGTTATTCTACTCCACTGCACTCGTGAAAATAACTCATTATGGAAACCCTGTGTAGAAATAAAAATTTCAGAGGTCCTATCAACCAAAGATTTATTTTTGCAGTTCATTTTATGCAGTTGCTGTAGAAACATGCCATCCCCGCAAACTATTTTCTGTATCCATGCTGTAACTCTGTATGAATAAATCAGAAGATTTTTTTAAAGTTTCTACAGTACCTATGCATGTTTACCTATGCTCTTTACTTTAGCAATAGTAATTTATTTTTTGAACAATTTTATTTCACAATATTAACAATTAAATTAATACAATGAAAATCTTATTGGACTTGGAAATTAATACTACAACAAGCAAACAAAGGTACATCTCCTAAGAGTTTCCAACAGCTTTTCTGGTAATCAAGATACTTGATTGTAGAGCAGTTCTTCAGTGTTCAGTATTATCTTGTGCTTTGGACACATGCAGATACTGATCCTAAGGGCTCGCCCCTTTCAAATCCTGTTAATCTTAGCAAAGATAAAAAGTCATGATATAGCCTTGAAAACACTATTGCAATGAAGAGTTGCTGCTGCCAGACACTTTATGTCGCATACCTTTGACGCAACCAGATGACTGTACATCTGAGAGATAATTCAAGAATATTCTTTTAGATTAATTTGTCCCATCTTGATTCCATTTCTCAGAATTAGCAGTGGTGTGCAGTTAAAAGTAATTATGTTTCTATACTGACCTCACAAGCTAGATTAACTCTGGCTGGGCGGTGAGCAATTTTACTGGCTTTATGCCTTTATCTCTACTTTATCTCTTTATGCCTTTATCTCTACTTATAAAATTGTGACTGTTCTCAATATTCTGGGAAAATCAGTGAAATTTTCTTCAGATTACAATAGCAGGTATAAGTCCCGTTATTTTTCAGTCATAAGATTAAAATTACCCTCAAACTTTCTGCAATCACAGAAAAATTGTACAGTAAAAAAGAAAGAGCATGCAGAACTCAACTTTGTCAGCTTTTGGCCATACCTCATCCAATGCATTTGTCATGCCAGAAGACTATGAAGGAAGAAATAAAACATGATGTCAGTTTCACTATGAAGAAGATTACTAAAGCAATGTGAAAAGTATCACTATGCTTAAAATTCTGGTGTTCATTCCTCCTAGATAGTGATTTGCCTTAGTCTCCCCACTGATGTTTTCTAATTCATGCGAAAATTGTAGTCTCCTCCACTGCAAGCAGAGGAAAGGACTTTTCAGACTTCGTCCAGTTTAAACTCATAGTCACTTTAGGAAAGCTGTTTCATTTGTTTCAATAGTATGTATGTAAACAAATATACAATAGCATGTACACAGACAAATTTACAAAAAGTGTAAGATGCCCAGGACAAAGTAGGAGTCAGGTGGAATAGGAGCCCATGGTGACTGTCAATCACTAACCAAACTTCACGAAGACCTAGTACTTTGCCAGAAGTGCATTAATAGATACGAGCTAATTTTAAAATTACTGCAACTAACACAGATGTCCTATCACCTTGGCCCAGAGTAGAGAGAATGGCTTTGTAAAGAGAGACATTAAATAAAAGTTAGAGGCTCAAGAATGGAGAAGCACCCAGCCATTTCCAATAGAAGGCCAATCTGCCAACTTAATCAGAGGCTGCATATGGCATCTAACAAAATACRGTATGGTTTTATAGCTCAGCTGGTTCTGCAGGAAGAAAAGTCCTTTTTAGAAGCTGCCAGTATAGTTWAAAAAAATTTAGCCTTATGCATGAGTCACTGTGCTCCATACTCTCCCTAGATATTTTGTTCTCCTTGCTTAATATTCCAAGTAGGTTGCTACAAACACCACAGCTGGGATGAAAATTTAATGTCATCCTAATGACCACAACAGCTTGTATGATGCTTGAAGGAAGAAATATAAACYCTTAAGAGGTAAAAATTCAAAAGAKGCACCGGTAAGCCAATCTGTCTGTTCACGATTGCTAATGCCAAGACATATCCTGTCTCATTGAAGGAGTTTTTATCCATCCTATTCATTTTTGCTGCATCTAAATTTATGCAAATATTTGCCATAGACAGTCTTCCAGACTGTGAAGAATACTTATCATTGCTGATATTATATTGCAGATATTATGATTATGCATCTGGAGACAGACTAGGTATTACAAAAATAAAATTGCAATATTGGTCACTGAACAGCTAATATCCCACTTCTGCAATGTGCAGCAGAGATTCTCAGAGATTTTAAGTTGGCTAGTAAAYATCCTCCTCCTGCCTCAAGATCTGCTCCATAATTGCATTTTTCTTCCAGATTTGCTTGCACTTTGAGAAAAAAGGGTAGGTCTACAGGGCACCACATTGTCTGTATAACGATACCCAAAGGAGTACTAACCACCTCAGGTCAAGTATCTGAAGCAATATAGCCCTCTTCCGTCATACTCTGCCTTAGCTAATTTACCTCTTCCTCATTAGTGTAGTTAATATCGCTTCTGGGTCCTATKCTTGGTCTGCCAGAGCTAGTTCAAACATCTCTATACTGTAATGAACATGAAGCCTTCCCAAAAGAGCTTTGTTTCTCACGTTCTTCGCACTGTTGCCAGTAGCCTGGGTATTCTCTTTACTGATTTTGCCTTGATTCTCTAGTACATGCATTTGACTGTCCCATCTGCTTCTTGCTCAGCCTGATTTGGCTTTGTTCCTTCAGTTCTTTTCAGCTGAAGCAAGTTTATTCATGCTACATTAATAGCTGCTCTGATTTCATCTGTTTCCYGGCAGTTTGGCTGCATGTGCTTTTCTCCAGGGGAAGCGCTTTGCTGTCTGCAGCACACGTAGCACAGCAGAACAGCCTGGCCTGCTGCTCAGGCAGCACTCACACCTCCTATGCATGTGCACACATATATTTGGAAATGTCTTTTCTAAGGCTTTTTTTTTTTTTCCACCTCTCTAGTCTCTTTACAGGAATCACATGTTCCACAAACAAAAGCTGCTCCTAATTAGGGACTGGTGCATTGAAAGTTACATGTGGATAGCAGTGTGCAGCAAAGCCAGGCTTTTTCAGCAAAACATTTATTCATGAAAATACTCTATTACACTTGTCCTGCATTATTGGTGAATTCAGACAAAATTAGGCAAACAGTTTCATCCATGGGAAGAAAAAAAAATTATCTGTAGTTCTTATTTTAAAATCCTGTTTTTAGGTTGTTACTGCAGCATGATATGCCTTTCTAAAGGTAAKGAAATCCTGAAATTTGTCTAAATCTATCCTCATTACTGAAAGTCTAGTCTCAAGAAGGGTAGTCTCCTTTAAAACATAATTTGAGGTTTATTTTCCATTTCAACATAAAGTAGATTAAAATATTTAGTTCTTTGTCAAATCAACATTCATATCTTTATATTGTTTTGGCCATCTGACAAACAGGCAGAAAAGTCAATTTTCTCTTCTCTAGTCCAGATTTTCCATTGTTATTTTATTTTTATTTTTTACAGTTTCATCTTTTTAGGATCATATAACAGGATCATCTGCCCACTTCTTATCATCCCCTCTTAAATTATTAACAAGACTTGTGCCTAGGTTTTCTTACTGTTGTTTTCACAGTCACTGCATATAAAGCTGTTTTTCTCTGCTGTTCCAACTCTCTCTGTTACCAATGTTTATTTAAGTTGTTTCTTCAAGAAATGGAGCTCTCAAGCCTATCTGTAGCGTCTACTTTTCCAAAGTTGAGGCCTTGTCTTACTTTTCTATTAAACACCACTTCTTTCTTGCTATGGACTGCCCATTGCAACTACTTTCAAAAACAACATAAAGCACTTCTTATTCCTAACATTCAACTGAATTTTTCTGGGCTACTGAACCCCTGAGCCAACCCCAGTCACCTCAGTCTTGGGTGTGAAGGAGAAACTGGTCCTAATGCTCCTTCTGACAGCTGGCACAAATCTCCACTCTGAGGTGGAGTATCCAGAAAAGAATCAACTGCACAACATGAGGGAGGGATGAGTTGTGACAAARGTGAGAACAGAAACCTTCTGTCTATGCTGTGAAGCTCCGGTAACCCTTATTTTTATGGCTTTATACTGTTGTAACACTGATTATTGACAGGCTCAGTACTGTGAAAGGATGAAACAGAAGAAGTCTCTTGCTGCTAGGCCCTCCTCACACTGTCCAGCTGGAGTGAGGGAGGGATGGCAACCTGTGGTCTTTGTGGAGCCCAAGCAGATGACTGGCAGCCCATGGTTGCAAACAAGATCACTGAGAGGTAGGAATCAGGGCAACCAAAAGAAGTCTGCTTTATCACAGTCAAGCAGACCAGAAAATCATCTAGCACAAGACACAAGAGACAAAGATAACTGGGACAGACTGTCAAACTGAGAAGTACATTCAATTACTTGTACAGATGGAAAAAAAAAAAAAGAACAAAAAAACAAAAAAAAAAAAGTCAGGCAACAATTTTTGAATTTATTTCAAGCTCTAATAGCTTGGAGGATCCTAATATTGCTTGAACTCCAAAAGCCAAACTCCAAAATACATTGCATGGCATACTAGACATCCACAATAATTCTACCAAATTTATAAAAACTAAATACTTGTTTTATCACCTGTGCTTTCCATCAGCAATTACACAGGACCACTTCCTGAAAYACATCTTCTTTTACAACAGACATTAACTTTTAATGTGTCAAGAAGAGGAAATTACAAGACAACTTCACAGCCACTTTTATATCAGTTTCAGGAAATAGTCCCCTTTGACAATCTTGCATATACCCTGAAAAAGACAAATATACTTCCGAAGTAATTGCTTTGTTCCTTTTTGTGTTCTTTTCAAGGAGCTATCCACTCAAATTGAGCTGTGTGAATGCCCAATATGGAGGAGAAAAAAAAAAAAAAAAAAAAAGAACATTGAAGATCTTACATTCCCATGAGGGTGTCTGGATAATCAGTGAGGGGCAAGGGAAGGGAAGATACTTTTTTCGCTTGCACAAACAATGCCTATCACCCCTTAGTAATTAAAGATCATCAGCCAGTCCTTTTAGACTAGGATGTTTGAACAAAAGTAAAGAAAACAAAAACAACCTAAAACTGGAAGATTCTTCTTACTCACATCTTGGGTTCCAAGCACTCATAGAAATTTTAAAATTGTGTTTTCTGCATGTGCAACAGGAGTTTCTTTTTCTTTTATCCATAGCTGAAATATTTGATCATAATTGACTAGAGCAGCTAAAGTTTTAAGAGATATATGAAACAAAGTGCTAGAGATATATGAAAAAAAGTGCTCATTAACACTGGTCCATATTTTGAGACTAACTCATGACACAATTGCTTTCTCAGTCTCACAGCTATTATATCCCCACTCAGTCCACATAACGATCAGGCAGCTGCCTCTTGAGTCATGCTAATTCAACTGATTAGTGGAGATGAGAGAGAGATATGGAGGCCAATGTGTGAAGCTTAGACAGTTGATACAGAGAAATAGCGTTCTGAGTAGGAGAGGAGAAATAGCACAGAGCTTGGAACACAGAAATAGAAGTCCCCACCCCATCCACCAAAACAGTTCTTTTGACTGGGCTGATTTAATCTTTGCAGAGTTTTCTGATAATGTGGAGTGATTTGTTTACCTTCTTAGAGGCAAATAGTAGATTGGTGATAGAGTTTTTTTGTGGGGGTTCTCTCCCTTCAAAATTACCATAGTGATGAGGTATAACTGATCATCAGTCAGCTCTTCCAAGGTTCCAGAAACCATTTAGACATATTACTGCTGAAGAGTGTGTAAACTATTAAGTCATACCGAAAGATCATGTTAACATAACTTTCACTTTTTTAAAAAGAAAAAAAAAACTATCCTTTGAAAGCTGTTATTGTTTGTCTCATACTCCTACAGTTTTCAGAAGACCTTCTGCCTGATTTAAAAAAAAAAAAATAAACACTGAACAAATATATCTTAACATTAATAGCCATTTTAAAGTTTTTTAGATAAATCTTGTTATATTGACCAGCAAGAAGCAACAGTTGATATTTAATATTCAGATCCAATAGAAATGAAACTATAGTTTCTGAAATGACCACACACTATGCATATAGAGATACATATTTTAACTTCCAGGCTGGTTCCAAATTAGTGCAAATTTCTTGAAAAACATGGGAAATTACTTGAGTTGGTGGCCTCAGTCTGTTTGCTTGCTGAGAAGGAAAAAATCTCTTAAGAGAATGACCCCTCTAATCAAACAAAAACACCTCTYTCTGTTCTGTAGTGAACAGAGGAAACAAAGAAAAGAACTGCCACAGAATTGTTGACTAAGTACATACATTTTGAAAGCTTCCATTGAAGTGAAAATCCAAGGGTGACAGATAAAACCTTCCCTATATGTTCATAAACTGACAGTGGAGGTTTATACGATGTAGGAAGACGAAGAACCTTCAAATGAATTTCAATTGCACARCTTGATCTGCAGTACTCCAGTGATTCTTGGAAATCTCATCAAAAAGAAAATAGAGAAACTTTGAAATCAGCATATTACAGAAATAAATAAAGACACAGGAAGCCTTCCTGCAAAGAACTACAACCAAATATTTTAAGTGAATTACTTCTCAGGGCTTTATTAGAAGAGATCATAAAAAGATCAGCCTTTAACAGAAAAGTAAAAGATATGTTTTAAGACATGATTTCTTTACAAAATCACAGAAATAAGTATAGAAAGAATATATATGCATATATGTGAAATATTCTAGGAAGAAATCCCCTCCCCAAAACCTGTAGGACTGCAATTCAGTGGATGGGCCCAAATCACCTCTCTTCRTTCCAACAGACTAGTTAGTCTACTTGACTTTGAAATGAAGAATTTAATTAGCTTAGGATCCTACTTACCACAGGCAAACCAAGTTAGTGACTACAAATACATAATGCAGAATAACCAAGAGTGAGTGAGATATGCTAAGGACCTCTTCATTCTGCTGTTCAGTAATGCTGAAATCACTGCAAACTAATTAGTGTTACAGATTACCAGTCTTTAATTAGGACCAGATGGTGCCTTCCCCCTTGCATTACAGGATCATGAAATTCAGTTGTCAGTTGTTGCTGAACTCTGAGTTTCCACAGAAACAGTGTGGAAAGGAAAGTGGTATGATGCAGCTCTTTCACAGGTTGTACAGCCATATGAACAAAAGGAATGCAGGTTAATGACAGACTACTGCTGAAGTGGCTGTGAATAGTGTATTTTGTTTAGAAAGCTATCTTAGCCTTCCCACACTGATGCTCTGCTCCACTTTACRATATGTCCATTTATGGTATTGTAACTGTAGGAAAAAAAGCTTGTTAATGTTGTTTGGGGAAAACTTTTAAACATCTTAAAAATTCTGTACAGGCCCTTCAACCATCATTAGTAGCAACTGATACACATGACTCCTGGCTATATGAACAGTCTTTGATTATTGCAAATATTTAGCCACGTAATTAAATGACTGACACATGCACATTGATATAACCATAAGGTTGAGAAGGAAAGAGACAAAGGAGGGAAATGCTAGAAGAGATGACAGAATTGAAAGAAGTAGGGGGAGCAGTGAGAGGAGAGAAAATAAGGTCTTTAGGAGAGGAGGGATGTGGGAATGAAAGTAAGATTAACTTGGAAAAGAAAGAAACTTGAGAAAYCAGGATCAGAAGGACACTCTTTCTGGGCACTGTGCCTGAATGAGAGAAAAAGGTGAAGGAATAAGGCACAAAACACTCAGATGCTTTGGGGAGAACGGAGCCAAGCCTGGAAACTTCTGCTTCACAATGCCTCCTGTAGACTGCTGAAAAAAATCAGAGAGTTACAATGCCTCAGGCTAGTCTAGCTTTACTCTTTGGCAGCTGGCAGGACATCAACAGCATTCAGTAACACTGTCTAGTGTTTGGAATACTGTCTAAAGTACCATGATTAATATATAATCCAGCATTTGAGCCCTGTCCAAACACAGAGAATCTGTGCCGATGTGAAAATAACACCCATGAGCTTCCTTCAAATCATGCATTACTATATTTTGTGCACTACTTCATGCTGATGTGGAATTGCATTTTACAATGAATTCCAGAAGGAATWTGGTAATATGCCACAGCCAGGAATTTAGTTAAAGATTTGTTGGAAACCACATGAAGAGGCAATGTCAGCTGGCAAATCAGCTCTGCAGTGCACTCAGGCTTAACCCTTAACTCTTAACCTGTAAACCATATGCTTCTCCATGTGCTTAATTTTATCAGCTGATCTTCCAGACACTGGCTGATATAAGATCCACGGTCTACTAATTTTCAGCGGCCCTGTAACTTACTGGGGTTTTCAAGGAGTGCTGTAGCCTCTTAAATACTTTCATGTGCTGAATCAAGATGCAAACACAGTATGAATGCAGATGCAAAAATCATGCAGTAGGTCCTCTCTTTTTTCTAGAAATACCAGAAAAGGACCATCACTGTTGAAGGTGAGAAGCCTTCATCAGATGATTACAGAAAATAATGTATACAGAAGTTTTAAGTACAGTTGTCTATCATATAGTCTGAACACTAGTTAATCATACACTTCAACATCTATAGTGCTGTAAATGTGAAAACTTTATAAATTCACTTCATTCATAAAAGACAAACAAAAGGATACTAAAGCTTGATTAATACAGCTCAAATTCAGATTTTAATATGTTACAGAGACTCAGAAATCTTACTTTCAGAAAATGTTTATCAGTGGAGAACTGCTTAGCTTTCCAGAGAAACATTTTGCATGTGAGTGTGTGTGTGTGTGTGTCAAAATAAACATCTGACATTACTTCTTTTGGAGATTTAGGACTCTTACATGTATTGCTTATTACATGGATCAGTTTGGTTACTTTAGTCCCAAACTGACTCCAAAAAACAAATCTGCAATGAAAACACTGCATTATTTTGAAGCAGCCATAATGACAGTAATAACAACAAATTTCAGCTGTTTCCTCACCCTGGGCTATAAAGTCAGCAATGGAGTCATTTCCAAGCAGCGAGGGTGACCTTTTGGTCTCCTATTAAAAAGTAAAGGGAAAAGAAATGAGTGAAAGGAAAATCACATGAATTTCACCAGTTCTCTCTCTAGTTTAGCAATACCTGCAATAATGCAAAAAGAAGTTAACTCTGAGATTTGAATTTCAGTGACAGAGTGAAAAGCCAAAAAGGGAGTCAATAGTCTTGTAACAAACTCATCTACCCGCAATATTACTTTTTGGCTTAATCTTAGCACAACAGTACTTTCATTTCAATGCATAATTTAGTTAAGGGAAAAAAACTGCTGTACTGAACTGTGCATTACCTCTACACATMTACACATGTTCTTGCCAGAATCCTACAATGGTCGGGTTGTTCTTTCTGTCAATAATACAAGACTGAGTGGAATAAGTGCTTGTTTCAGTATAGTTATCCAATTAAATATATGCCTGGTAAACAAAAGAAACATACTGCATGCACAGAAGACATTGTAAGGATAGCATAAAAGTAAAAAATATATTATGAAACAAAGACTTTCACCAAACTGTTTTTACTTAGAGAAAAATGAAGCTTTTAACCATAATCAGTGCTTCAAGCTATTCCGTAATGAAATGAAAATGAGGTACATGAAAGCTTCAGGGTTTGCAATAGTACCATCTGTGTCTAGAGAACCTGGGGATGGGAGTTTGTATTTCAAATATGTCTGCTTTAAATATCATTTTCAATTCAAGCATGCATGGCTACCCTTTAAAACAAAGAAAAATTCCAGGGTTAAGCATACAGAACAAACACCATATTATCTTCAATAGTGAGCTGTACAATCAAACACCATGTAATTAGTGCAGGAACTGAGTGCCAAAAATATGTTGTGATTCTATTAAATGTACCCTTAAGGATTTGTTAAAAAAGAATAAATATTCTAGGACTCGTGCYCATTTATCCCGTTCTATTCCACATGAAAGAAATTATATTAAATCAACTGTATATCTGGAAAAAATTAAATCATCATCTCTCATTGGCAAGCCTAAAGGAAAAATTCACAAGAAAGCACAGTTTTATATAATAAAAGTTCTCATGTTTCATGGAGTAAGAAGAGAGGGGGGGGAAAGCCTGCCAAAGGGAAAGTTTTTGTTGCCTTTGGTTAGTCTTCATTTCAGTTAATGTATTATGGAGTTCTTCTTTTTCTTATCTTTATTCAGTTGTCCAAAGCTGCACACATAGTACAAAATGTTATTTAAATGAAATAAGTTCAAACTCTACCCCAGCAAGTCCTATAGGAATGAACCTTTCTATCTTTCTCTCTAGCTGCTGATCTGGTGACAATCAATGGCACTGTACAGTAGCAATGAAAACAGACTGGCCCCCTCAGTGGGATTCTTTTTTAATGATAGAAATGTCTGGCTTTTTTACTGCCCTCAAGGTCTGTTTGGCATGTGGGCCAAAATCAGCCTTTGTTCAATAGAGCTTCAGAGGTGTAAATGAAAGCAAGGACTTTGTCCAGCACACCAAACTCACCACTGGCTCTAAATGATGGCCTAAGCTCAATACTGGAGTTCTGCAAATCATGTGGCTTTATGCTTTAATTTATATGCTTACTAACTAGAAATCATAAGTTTTCTAACTAGAAATCATAAGATAAAAATCATAAGTTCAGATTTAGAGAAAGTATGCTTTTTAAAATTCAAGCATAAGAGAAGAAACAATTTCATATTTCTGTAAATATTAAAGATTTTATGATAAAGAATTAGCATATGTATGCATAAGAGAGATAAAATTTTTTTCTTCATGAAAATGAATACGCAAGCAACTGATGGTCAACATCTCAGATCTGGGCTTTAACATCTCTATCCATTAACGGGTCTCCTTTTATATCTCAAGTAATTTCTCAGTGGGGCTTACTCCCCTCCTGCTGTCTTCTACGCCCTGCTGGTCTATTTTTTCCCTAGATAAGCTAGTATTTAATCTATTTAATCCCTAATTAATTGTTATAACCTGCAGTGAGCACTCCTCAGTCTTCTGCAGGAGACTAATTTAGAAATTTCAGTTTGAAGTGGGAAAATACGGACTTTCTGCTTTTCCCTCAATAGTTTTCCAGAAAGACATCTACAGCTGCTCTTTCCTGTTCATACTCTTCTTTTGAATTCTTTCCTCCACTTGCCATAGTCTGAATTTTGTCACTCTCTGCCATACTGTTTCTTATGCCTAAACTATTTTTCTGATGTGTGGCTTTTACAAAGCTCAGTCTTTATTGTTAGAACATCTTTCTGGGCTCTCTGAAAGCAATTCCTGCTTTTCTTTTTTCCTTATCTCTTTTGACACACAATGCTCTCACACACTTCATACATTAAAAATTCAGACTTTCAAATCATCTTCCTGCTTATCACTTTGTTCCACATTTGGATTTTCCCATTCCTCTCCTTCTCCAGCTGGTGAAATTCAAGCCCCTGATCTTCACAAGGGACTTGCTCATGTGAGCCAAAAACCTCTATAAACCTCTATAACCTCTATCACATAATCCAATTCATATATTTCTATAATTCAACACTTAAAACCAGCAAAGGTTTCATCTTGTGTTTTACCGGGACAGTTGCTTCAAAATCCATTGCTTTTACAGTAAGAAAACTTTTAAGTTCTCACCTGATTTTTATGTGGCTAACGTAGGCCCTTTTGCTGCAGTGCCAACAGATCTTTTTTCAATCATTTATTGTGAATCAACTGACTACCAAGAGAAATCAATAAAATAAATGTGGACATTTGGGCAAACAACTCTATAATCACCAATTGCTTATCAAAGGACAGAACAAAAAAGAAAGCACTATTTATTAAAAAAAAAAAAAAAAAAAAAAAAAAAACCTCTCTGGAGTTGGAGTAATTCCTTCAGTCTAAGGCTGAATGAATCTGTATTAACCTGAGTTTTCTGAATTCAGAGAACTTGCTCAAACTGAAACTACCCCCTGAATGATCCCCTTCCATGCTCATTAACAGTAAGGCTAGAAGTAGSACTAAGAGATTCATTGCTACCACTCACAACCTAAGGGTCATTTCCCCTGCTCCTTCATTCATCACTGTTTTATCTGAATCTACAGTTACTTTGACCTCTAAAACTGCCCTTTCCACTTACATGTCTGATCTAGTGCTAATGCATTTTCCAAATACCTATCACACTTTCTCATGTCCAGTGTATGAAGTTTGAATTTGCCTCTTTTGCATGCATCATACAGCAATACAATTCCATCCAAAAGAGAAACTTAACTATATTTTAGCTATATTAGAGATGTTATATAAAGGTATACACCATCAGTGACTTCACATCCTGTTTCTGTTAGTAGTAAGACCTRGGTAACAGAGTTCATGGGGCACAGACAATATAGTAACTTGATGCAGACAAAGTACCCAACCAAATGCTGCATAGAGTTTAAGTAGTGAGAGTCAATGACACATTGCTTATGAAAGCAATGAAGTAAAACAAACACAAAAACAAAAGGCCATAGAAGACAATTTTATAACACTTTTAAAGCTACTTGCTTATGCTGACTTGAGATTCTGCTAGGCTACAAAGGTCCCACATGTGAATGTGTGTGTGTGTCTGTGTCTCTGCTTGTATAAACTGAATAACCACTTTTAGGAAATACCATATCATTCCAAATAAAAAGTGAAAAATGATGTTGTTGATGAATTTGTTTCAACCCAAAAGAATCGTACAGCATTAATTCAGACATTTTTCTTGGATATTGACGTTTAAAAGTGCTGCTAATGCCTAATCTCTGAAATGATAGAGAAATTCATATTTTGTTCTTCAACCAATATTAGTTTTCTCTGTTGCTACTAACAGAAATCTACACATTTGCTGAACTACTATCGGAGATGATCTCTGCAGCTAATGGGTCTTTAAAGATGATTTCCAAGTATTTCATTGATATAAATGCATGGCTGGCTAATAGAATATTTCATTCTTGTTTAGAGACACATTATATTGCTGATAACTGGCATATCACCATGATAATTCTAACACTTGAAGAAAATTATAATTTACTATATTTTCTAAAGTCTCTCAGGAAAACTTATTGCAGTATTCTGTCTTCTCACATTTGTTCCTCATTAGTATTTCATGGGACATATTTCCAAGTCTTCTCAGAAAAGAAGCAATTTAAAGAACAAATTCAGAACAAACAGAAATGCTGACTAAAGGATAGTGGGTCTATTATTTCCTGTGCCAAAAACCTGGATCCATAGCCAYTCTCTTACCAAATGACCTAACATTGGTCTGTCCTCTGTATCACTCAACCACACGCATGAATCTGTAAAGCCTCATAGTCTTGTCCATCACATGAGCTGGCCTCTTCATGTTCCTTCTAGCTGTCACTTGTTAGAGGGAGGAGTAAGAGAGAATTTAGCAGAAGGAGACTCAAGGGTATAATCTTGAGTTTTCCACTAGCTAGTGCCACAGGTCAGTCCATGGGCCATAGTGATGACGTTGCTTTTCATAATATAGCTCTCCTAAAAGTCTTGGTGTTATACTTCCCACTGAGGAGCAAAGTTGGACTATGGCCTTTTATTTTATCAAATTATTTCCAAGTCAGAAAATAGTAACTGAATGAAAAGGTAACTTCTCATACGAAGCAGCTCATTGTGAAAAAGGTTTCTACTACAAAACCGCAACAAAACAAAATCTTACCCTAGGAAATATTATTATTAAGGCAACAGGAAAAAAAAAAAGTTGTAGACAGTTAGACTGGCAGTAGTTAATCCTACTGAAAGTGAGCTCAGTTTGAGATATTGTAAGGACTGGTCTATTTAGCTATGGTGATAATCAGCTATCCCTGTCAGGTTTATTTTGCAATTTACTACTTCAATTAAGTTTTTAAACTCTATCAAAATCTTCAGCCCTACATATTTGAAAAGCTTTACAAGTATGGTTGTAATACTACTATTTAAAAAAAAAAAAAAAAAAAAAAGAACATTTTTGTATGCTATATACATTTTAATTTTGATTTTTGATGTGGGATAACAATATTAAAAATAAATGACAACTTTCAGGATTTGTTTTTTGGTGGAGGGAAAGGAAGAATTACATATATGTACAGATAATCTGGGGAGAAAAGGAGAGCTTTTTTATTATTTGTATCTGGTATCATTGTAAGCACCTTCCCACAGTTTTCTTCTTTCAAGGATTTTACCAGAAAAAGACATTCTACCAGTCAATCTTGATTCTACAAGGGCACTGAAGTTTAAGTGAATAAATATTTTCCATAAAGTTAGAATGGAGCAATGAAGGTTAACTTTGTAGCTTCCCTTGATACTGATGCCACCCTAGCTGCCAGCTTGACTACTAGAGTTCTAGAAGAAACAATGAGAAGAAGACAATGCATAAATGTCATTAAAATATGCAACTCGTACTTTGATAATATGAAAGACATCCTCATGGCTGACATGCTGGCAGCTGGGCAAAGGGCAATCATGACCAGTTTATATACTGTACTAAGAATGAAGAGATAGTGTTCTGCAGCTTGGAATATTTCTGTCTTCTTTTGCATTACATGATAGATGAGACTTACTAGTGAGTTATACTAATGCTRCAAAATTTCAAATAATACAAGTAATTAATATTCATACAGTTTGTAGTGAATTCAGTGAAAGCAGAGGTTTTTTTATGTTACAAGTGCAGGATTAGGTGAAGGCATTCAAGTGAAAACAATCATGCATCCTCTTTGTAAGCATTTTTGAACACTTCAGAAGTATATTTACAGGATATAAAAGACTGCATTATATGCAGTACATAATTTCAACTTAAAACACACACATACAATTTCATCTTCAAACTTCATAGAAATTAGGGTAAAACTTATGCTAATGATAACATAAGAAAAACCACTTAATGTATTCCATTTCAATTTTGTTCCAGATTTTGGGAACATTTTGACCCTCCTCATGCTACATAAAATTGTTTACAGACTCTATCCATGAATTTAGTACAGTATAGTACATTCCACCATTTCTTTTGATTAAATGCGTATATCAATATACAGTATAGAATACAAAGCATGTGCTCTAGTGAATTCCRAATCCTCGTGTTATTGAATTGTTTCTGTTTTATTTTTCCATCCTAAGTAAAAAATCATAGATCTTTTAGTGATAAATATGATAACCCAGCCCTGAACTGTACATGTTCTAACTAAGCAAAAACATCCTGAAGTTTTCCATCCTTGGGGCCAGGAACAGATTTTTCCTGAAAGGGCCTAACACCACCAATCCACAAGCCCTGCTGGAACAGCAGACAATAGTTCTGGATGTTAATAAAAAACATTTTGCCACACCACATGTTTGCATACTCAGCAGTGCTATCTTGTGTTCAACTATGATTAAAGAAAGAACAGAGATTCCTTTCCCCGCTTCTCCAAACTGATGCAAATTATACCTCTTAAACTGCAAACTGTAAATTTGGTTTTAAAAGAACGGCCATCTGTGTAATGTGAATGGCATAGAACCCAAATATGTGAGTTTGAAGCTCTAACTCAAGGCTTTGGGCTCAGTAGGAATTCCAAAGACCGCATGCATTAACAGACTACAGTATAACCTGTATACATATTCTGAGTGTGTACTCATAACTAACACATCATCAAAGCACAAAATGAGCATTTGTTGTAGCATAATTAAGTTTGAGAGCATGAAAGAATTAGTGACAAGGTTGAAAACATCCTGACTCAGCATTTCTTCAGCATTCCTCAGTGTCTCCATCTCTCTTCTCCAAGTTTACATCGAACCCTCAAAACTGAACCCTCAAAAATGTTGTGATAATATCAACCTCAAACATTTCATCACTACATGCCAGTTGTTTCCAGATATAAATTACTAAATAATGTGAGAAAAAAAATATATTCTCATAAAACTTTGAATCACATAAAAGGAAAAAGTGTGAGAAATGTAAATTACTATAAAAGCTTTGGAAAGCTTTCCAGAACTGTTTCCTCAAACATTATAAATTTTGATAATATGGATTCTCGGATTCTCTAAGTGTTTTTCTAAGCTAAACATATGGTTTACTCATTTGTAATAAAGAGTAATACGCTGCAAAGCCCTTCATCTGATTATACATATACATATACATATATATATATATATATATATAAAGGAAGTAACAGTTCAATGTGTTGAATTTAAGGGGAGATGTAGAAAATAAATGTTAGAAAGGCAAAATTAGAAATAGATTTAAGGAGATTCTCTGCATTTTATAAGTCAGTCAAGCCAGAAAATCTAACTAAAGTTGACAAAAAGTAGTAGCTTTTGGTTCATGATTTTGCAAAAAATTAATTATTTCAAAAGTAGATATTGCAGTGGTGTTTTCCTAAAGGAAAATGGAAAATATCCATTCCTTCAACTAAAACAACAGTTTTGCTGTTTGATTTTGCTTTCAATTTGCACAATCTCTGCTTTGTTGTAGGTCTATTGAATTCAATGACAAATTAGATCTTAATTATCCATGGGCTTTACTTATGTAATCATATATATACACACACACACACACGTGTATGTGTATATGTATACATACATATGTGTATGTATGTATATATGTGTGTGTGAGTGTATGTATGGATATGTTGTATACACATATACATATATGTATGTATATGCGTGTGTGTGTGTGTGTGTGTATATATACATACTTTGAGTGAGAAAGATATCATTCTTAGGTAGATCAGAAAATGAAAATTTTATGAGATGTCACTATAAATAACCAATATTAATCAGATTTAGTATACATCTGAAAAAATTGTAAATACCCCCATTCTTTTGTTGTTTTTGTTCCTTTGTTCCTTTCTTGTTTCCTAGAAGATAAAAAAAAAAAAAAAAAAAAAAACAGCTGGACAGGCTGTACAAAAAAGTAACAATTAATATATGAATGACAGAAAAAAATATTACTAAAAGATGTATCATTTTAATCTGACTACTCATCAACCATGAAAGTGTGAGGTGACAATAAAAGCAATTTTGAAGGGAGAGAGAAACAGCTTTAAGGGGCATGTGAATTTAAAGGAAATTAGCCAGCAAGAATCAAACAACAGACAAACCAAGGCCAGAAATAAGGCATTTAAGTTGATTCATAGACTGCATTTTTTAAGTTATATCTATGACTCATTAAAAAGCTATGTGTTTTCCTGCATTCATTGTTTATGCTGAAATAATTACTCCTAAACAGGAATTCTTTTCTAGTAAAAACAATTGTAGCTATCTTATATTTACTTTTTAACTCTTTTCTCCTCTTTTTATGGTGGTTGGCCCAGGGGATGGAACAGTTGGARCACTCTTAATCCTTCCTTTGTGCTCTGCTTAACTTTGATGAGCAAAATGGAAATGCTAATCTCTCTGCAGACACATCATTTCCTTCCTTTCTCCTCTCCGGGACATTTGTTTGCTCTGCACTCCAGCCTTTGTTCCTTAGTCCTAGCAAGGCTCATATGATGCACATTTTTTCCCAGGGTCCTAGGGTGAACTAGATTACACAATCCAGCAATTCATAAAATAGAAGTGATACTGAGACAGGCAAGGAAGACAAACACAACTTCCTACCTCATCCTCTCTCCTTCTGCCTTTAAAATAAACAAACAAGTAAAAAGGACAATGTAGATATTCAATATCTCAGAAGCAAACATGGAAACACTGGCCTGCTTTAGCCTTGTCTTTGATAGCAGCTGAATTCAATGATTCCAACAATTTCTCTTTGTTCTTCACGGCACTGAACAGATATTTAAAAGTGAAAAAAAAGTTCTTTAAATAATAATGTCACAAACTGAGAGGAAGGTAAGAAAAATGTTTCTTTGGAGATGATTTACCTGGAAGTATTTACCTAGGGAGGAATAACCCCAGAGACTAGTACAGATTAGGGGTTAACTTGATGGAGAGCAGCTCCACGGAGAGGGACCTGGGAGTCCTGGTTGACACCAAGTTAACCATAAGGCAGCAGTGCCCTCGTGGCCAAGAAAGCCAATGGGATCCTGGCTGCATCAGGAGGAGTGTTGCCAGCAGGTGGAAGGAGAGGATCCTGCAGCTTTGGGCTCCCCAGTATAAGGSGGACGTGGGGCTTCTAGAGAGGCCCAGGACTGGAGCATCTATTGTGTAAGGAGAGATTAAGTGAGCTGGGTCTGTTTAGCCTAGAGAAGACTGAGAGGAGATCTGATCAGTGTGTATAAGTACCTGATGGGCAAATGCAGGGAGGAKGGGRMCAAACTCTTCTCAGTGGTGGCCAGTGATAGGACAAGGGGTAATGGGTACAAGTTGAAAAACAGCAAGTTCCATCTCCATGTGAGGAAGAACTTTTATGATGAGGGTGACAGAGCCCTAGAAAAAGCTGCCCAGGGAGGTTGTGGAGGCTCCTCCTCTGGACATCTTCAAACCTGCCTGGATGCCACCCTGTGCCACGTGCTCAGAGTGTCCCTGTTGGGGCAGGGGGGTTGGGCTAGATGATCTCTAGAGGTCCCTTCCAACATTAACTATTCTGTGATTCTGTGATTCTGTGTATGATGCAGGCTCACTATTGCTGTATATGGCATACAGCAAAATATTGAAAGATTCTAGTATAAAAGTTCTGGAGGAAGTGGCATAACAAAGAAGATGGATTTGGCTGCAAAGAAGGAATGCTCTTTTTCTCTTTGTACAGTTCTTTATGAAAATTCAGTGGAAATGAAACAGAGTACTATATACTTCTTTATTCAGAAATTTTAACGTGATTCAATTGAATTAGATTGAGACATATATATATGGATTAGAGATTAGAGACTTAAAAGTCCTATTCAAAACTCTAAAATAAATATTTTACAACTTCACAACTTCAAGTGTCTTTCCAAATAATCTAGAGTGCCTGCAGAAAGTTACATTTGCTTTATAGTTTCTTCCCTATATAAAATTAAACAGACATTTGCTGTGGATATTTTATTAATAAAGGACACACATATGCCACAAAATAATCCGAAAGCTGACATAAAAAGGTAACTGTTTATCGCCACTTAAAAGAGTAAAAAAGGAGTAAAAAATTTAGAAGCATATAAATCAGTGGCCAAAGTGACATAAGATGTTTTATTACTTCAGGTAGGAATTGTCGCCTATAGTATATAAAAGATGAGCTACATATTACCCGTGGATTTTAGGGAACTAATGCTTTTTTTTCTTTCTTTTTTTTTTTTTTTTTCCCAGAGAAGTGCTTTGTGTAAGTTTGTATATCTGGAATATGTTCAAAGTGTCATTTTTCATGTTTAACAAAAATGTTTTATATCCACTGGGTTGCTATTCTCATAATAACTTAGATCAGTTGGCTGGCTCTGGCTCCTGCTCAGTAGGCTTAACCTATAGCTTTTACTTTGAAGACAGTGCTTTATAATGATTCAATTAAGTCTTCTTTTATTTCCTTCTATTCGTGTGTGTGTGTGTCACAGTCTGTGTGTGTGTCACAGTCCCTATCTCATGCTAATGCTAATAGTAACATGCTAATGTTAACGTGTTGATATTACCTGCATTTTGGGCATGTGACATGGTATATCTTTTCATAGGCATGAGTATGGACAAGCGACTAAAATACAAACACCCCATGTTACATAAGCAARCATACAAGTACCACATAGTGCAAGTGACCCCATTTTGGTCATGTGGCAGAGGCACTTGTCATCACAGAGCATGAAAAGGGGTTGGAAACTAACATATCTTTCTAAGAGGCTATGTGGCCCCAACTGCTGAACTTACTGTCACCACTGCTGGAAGACCCACTCAATTACTTGTCCTTATATAGACAGATTCCTGGTCTGCGAGAAGATAACCCTACTTTTTATTACTATAGTTTTATATGGTAGTACATTAATGCCTTAATTTCCTACTCTTATTGTATATTTTCAGACTTGGAACATCTTTGTTGAGGTGCCAATTACAAATAACAATAAGTTGGACAGTATCCTGACCCATTTTTAAAACATTAGTACTAGATCTTCCACAAACTTTAGAAGCAGGCTAAAATAAGTGTTTTATTCAGGCTGCAAGACTGAAAATGCAACAATAAGGAACTATACAGAAAGTCTTGTTCTGAGGATCAGACAGGATTTTTCATTTTATGGCAAAGCCAGTATTTTTCCCACACATTCTTTCTTATCACAGATTTCTGGGGATGAAGTACATGATGTTCAAAAGAAAACAAAGCAGACAAAAAAATATATATCAAGGTAATGCTGACAGTCTGAAGCAAAGGCTCAGTGCTTTACTAGGATGGTTTTGGGAAAACAAGAGTAGGACAACCCCAAGGCTTTGGCATGGAATTCAAGAACACAGCTAGGAGTCACTGCACCTCCAAGAATTGGAAGAGCTGAAATGGGAACAAAATCCTCTCCAAAACAAGAAAATAAAATAATTCATTTAGTGCTGCCAGCGTTTATACAATGGGAATACATTTTAGTTAGGAATGTGTTAGGCAAAGAYCACAGCTGGATACGCTTTCAGCTGAAGTCATGCTCCAAAAACCACTGAAAGCAATGGAACTCTCCATTAGATTCAGCGAACTTTTAATCAAGCCCAAGTTAGTAAGTCAGAGAGCAAGATTTAGATACAACTGGGAAAATTTGYAAAAACAGTAATTTACAGTACACAATAAGGCCAGAGGACCTGAGGAAATCAATAACCAAAGAAAGGTCTGTGCAGGCACAAACTAGAGGATATGAAAAGCCCAGTCTTAGATGTACTTTAGTCAGATTCTGCAATCCATTTCATCATCTTCTGTGATAGGATGCACAAAGTACAGGCAGAACTGATTGAGATCAGTTCCCAGCTCAAGCACAGATTCCCTGTAAGCTTTTTAAAGCACTTTCTGTGCACCACCACCATCAGGGCTGCATGGTTCTTTCTTTTCCTTTGCTTTGGATGACATAATATTCTCCAACTGCTTCTCTGCTTTGTCTCTTGGGTTTTGAGCTGATCTAAGGTTGCTAACATCAGTGCTGATGGCATCCAAAAGTCAAACAAAATCTCAAACATTTATTCCAGCATCAGACATTCCAGCATGTCCCCTACAGATACACCACTCAGCCTCCAATATTGAGTTCTTTAAAGCATAAAATGAGATTAAAAAAAACCATTTTAAACCTTGTTTAATTCGGAAAATTTGTGTGCCACATACAGCATCTTGTTCATATGCTTGTACAAAACTTCATATAATGTCTGTTGTTGACATAACTTTCCATAGCTTTAAACACAACAAGAATAGTAATAATAGCAATGATTCTAAGCTAACATTTGCCTTTGGCCTTCATTCCATTTTCCTTTCTAATTGGACTCCCTGTTTCTCAAAAAAACAAGACCATCTTAGGAGTAAACAATAAAGCACAGCATAGCCTGTCAGGAATTCAGTAAGCCACTAAAGTCAAGATAAGTTAAGATCCAGAGTCTGATTGGTTTGAACTCAAGTCTTGACAAAAGACAAACAAACTTACAGACTCAAGGATATAAGACTTCCAGGCCTGAAAGTTAAATTAGGTCTAAATAAACTTAACTGTGTATAATTAATAAGCTTTACATTGTGTAAGGAATGAACAATAAAAAAGACAGGAACAGAGATGTGAAGGATCTGTCTTGGATAAGACTTTTCCTTCAATAAAAAATATAAGATTGAGATTTTATAGAATTGAAATCAATGAACAATGTATTCTAGGAAAAATACATTTTGCAAATGAAAAAGATATATTGAGAATGAGTTTTAGATGAGTGAATCTTTTAAATGGCCAAGTAAAGTAGTAAATAAAACAGTTAAAAGTGAAATAATGTTGACTACTTCAGCATCTGGAGCAGCATAAAAAATATCAGTAAAACTAACAAGGCAAAGTGATTCTATTCTGTTATAAAAGCTATAGCTACTTTGCTTTGCAGCCATCTGATCTGTTTATCTTGTATGCCTGAAAAGACATATGTAGCTATAGCACACCAAAATTCAAAAAATACCCAAAATAGAAATGTTACAAACAGGAAAAAATATTAAATATATAATGCAATTTGCTCAGGTCTTGATTTTGGAAGTAGCTAAGCATGCACCTTGAGATCATTAAGAGACACAAAAGAATGTTTTCAGAAACCAGGTCAGAGTATTATTTTGGCTATTTTCAACAACAGTGATAAAATGTATGTCTGCCAGAAAACAAAAGACTACAGTCACCTTGTGGTAAATTTAGAACTCAGTCAGCTTTGCTGGAAATATTTTCTGCTCATGCAAGTGAAATCAGAAATTCATATAGTCACAGAATGGCTGAGGTTGGAAGGGACCTCTAGAGATCATCTAGTCCAACCCCCCTGCTCCATCAGGGACACCCAGAGCACGGGGCACAGGGCGGCATCCAGGTGGGTTTGGAAGACCTCCAGAGAAGGAGACTCCACAGCCTCCCTGGGCAGCCTGTTCCAGRGCTCTGACCCTCAAATAATACCAAAGAAGAAGAATAATCAAGAAATCATATGCAGATTAAGGCAGAGTCTCAGGCTTTCACTGTGTTTAGAAACTACCAGCTTAGGGAGCTTCAGAATACAACAATTTATAAGATTGTAAAATACACTACATAAATTATTGGTTGTCACTAGCTAGCTTTTCAATTACTTGACTCAATGTTTTGTCACATTGATTTTGCGTGGTTTGTGTCACCATTTGGCTACATTTCCTTTTACTGTTGGGCTGTTCCATATCTATCATTTACATCTTCATATTGAATTAGTAATAAAGAAAATAATGCTAAATATCTATACTCCTTTCAGGCATTTTACCGAAGAGATTAAAACACCCCATCTAACCCTGAGTGATAATTACGCATTGCATATATGTTCTGTACAGTCATTTTTATTGTACAAATTGTAATGCATGGACTCTAAAATTAGAAATCTTCTTTTTGGTCAAATGTATAAGGTTATTAATAGAATCACTAAGAGATTTGAAAGGAAGAGTTAAAAAAAAAAAAAAAAAAGCTGCAACTTGTTGCAACTTGTGAAATAAATGCCATTTGTCTAAAATAAACCTTTGTTTGACCTTGCTCAAATTTGATTCAGCAAAATTAATATGAAGGTGTCTAGAGACCAAGAAACGCCCTGGGCTGTGGTCTCCAGTTGAGGGTAGAAGTTGTACCACCTCCCACAGCCCCAGAATGCCACTGCCATTGGTCGGGGTCTAACAGCATTGGCTCCACATTCTGAGTAACTCTCTGCCATTTGACAGATTGGAAGCAAAAGGTAAGTTTTAGTACTCCTTTCTTAGAACAGCTGGTTGGATTCTTAAGGCTGAAAATACTTTTTATAATAATGGCTTTATTTATCATGCAAACTACTGATTCAAAGGCTGCAGATTGAGGAAATTATTTATTTTTCCCTGGATATGTCTTAGCTCCTTCCTGTGAGAGGAGTACATAATCTTCATCAAAATATTTGATTTTACAGCTACTGTAGATGCCAATAAAATTACAGTGTGTTCCAATATACAGTGTGTTATACATAAAGAAAGTACAGAGACATGCAACCTCTGCCAGTTAGTACAGAAACTGCAAGCATAGGTAAATGAAGTATTTTCACATAGATTTATATATATATATGTATGTGTGTATGTATATATACATTTATACTGTTCTTAATTTGCCTATATATACAAAATGAAATATTAATAAAGCCCATATCCTTTAAAAAGCTTTTATATCTAGGCAATATAAAATCTATTTTTAATAATAAAAATGCAAAAATTGTAAATAATGTTGAATAATTGTTGAAGAATTGTTTATTCAGAGAGAAAAAATATATTTGATGTTAATATATGTTAATATTACATTTAGATTTAATACATAACGTCCTTTACAGTCAGATCATTTGAGATAAGCCAAAGAAAAACATTTCTAGGAGCAGTCCAATCAAAAATACACATCAGCAATTATAAATATAGGAAAAACAGAGTCCAGTATACTTCTGAGCCCTTTTTTTTTTTTTTTTTTTTTTCTTTTTGTAATGAAGCAGAAAACATTTAGTAATCTTGGAGGTTAATACTGAAAGGTGCAATTCAACTAAGTCTGCTCAAAGTCAAGCCAATGTGACTCCAGCTTATCCCAGAAGCAGCAGCTGAAAAGTTTTTTTGAATACAGTAAATGAGGGAAAAATGAATGCCTTGTGTTGCTAACCATCCTCAGAGGAATTTCATATCCTAATGCCTAGACCAACTTCATAAAGACCTCCTTTCAAGAAGCTAAAATTCAACTTGTTTCTCAGCACACACATTCAAAAAAAATGCATGTGTTTCTTAATCTATTTTAAGTAACTTCAGTTTAAAATGTAATATTTGTATGTAGTATGGCATCACATCAGGAGAACAATTTATTAGACTTATGCACTGCTCATTATCACTGACTTTGTTTTTGGTGAAATAAGTGAGAGTTGTAGCTAAATCAAGGTAAAACAATTCTGAATAGACTCCTGTGTTGGGCAGTTTATAAGATAACAGGGAATTCATCACTTACAAGAGAGAGGGAATGAATGAATGAATTAATGAATGAATGCTAATATTCAAGCACAGTATGAATTTTCTTCTATATTACTAAAATATGGAAATTTTAAAACAATGATATTTTGATTTTACAATTCAGTTTTCCAAGTAAGGAGAAGAGGTGACTGTACTTTTCCAGCATATTACACAACTTTTAAAATGATGTTGTTTGGATAAAGAAAGAATGAAGAATACTCTCCGTGGAAGATGAAAACTACTTTTCATTTTTCCCCTAGAGCTTGCCAGAATTGATATTTCAAATATACCACATGTCTTGACCAGTTAAAATGACATGTTCTAGCTAAATGGCTAGTGGGGGTGAACAAATATTTTGATATAGTTCATCTAGGGACATCAAGGAGAAGGCTCCTAATATTTCCTACCTGTAGCATTTTATCTTTTTTTGTGTATGTGTGTGTTGTGATGGAGAAAAGCAAAACTACATTGTTGGATATTTCAAAAGATGACTTATTATGATAGACAAAAAATGTACTAATTTATCTTTTGCTTAGCTTCTCAAAATTCGTAATGTCCTTCAGTGTTGGATAATTTGAGATAAATGACAAACCAAAGACTAGCAAGACTAGGAGCACCCTCTCTAACAGTGAAGTTGAAACAGATGAAGTTATATGAATGGGGATAAACATCAAGATATACTCTCCTTTCACCTTTTTAGAGCTTTTCTCTTTGAGGCCAGTTTGTTTTCATACTATCCTGAAATAGTAAAATTCAATAGGTCCTTCCTAAATTGAAATAATTTTTAGTAGTGCCAAAGTAGGCTGCAGAAATTCTCTCGTCTGAGGGCTCTTCATGAAATAAAATAGAATAAGCCATTTGGCCATAATAGATAAGCATGGGCTACCCTTTAGAACCATTGTGGCATGCATGCATTTACTATGAGATGAATCTTTCATGGATTCTTTGCAATTACCAGATCACCCACATTTTGTTTCTTTTCCTCCCTAACAGAAAAAGCACCAGAATGAAGATCTTTGTAAATATTTTTCTGGGATTTTTTATCTTTGAGACTGTTGATGCTGTACCCATCACTGACACAGTAATTTATGATTCTGAGTTCTATGAAGAACCACTTGGAGAGCTCCTGCATCCATTTGTCTATTTTGAAAATGAGCAGTCTGACCAGCTAGAGGTAATCATATCTTCATTTATCCATCTGTTTTCCACATTGCACAATGCAGGGGCTACTGATGATTTTTCATAGTGCATGAAAATAAGCTGGGCACAAGCCCATTCCTGTGGTTGATATTGCCTCTGTACTGTACTTGATCCATATTTTCCTCTGTTCTTCAAGTGTAGACAAAATATATTTTCTGTTTTGAAAATGAAGCCATACCAAAAATGAAAAAGTCATACCAGGCCTACAATGATGACTTCCTATACTGCCTCTAGGCAAAGCTTTCACAGCTAAGCATCGTTATTGATATTCTCTGTATGTCTTGAGATCTTCTAATTTCAACACTAGAGTTTTTAGTAACATACTCAGTGTTAGGTGTGACCTCCCTGTACTGCGTTCTTTTTTTTTGTTTTTTACATATATAAAGAACAAGAGATCAGAAAGCTTTTCTATTTTATCTTGCAGAGTTCTTTTCCAGGGCTGCATCATTGGCTCCCATTACTGAGTTTTTCAGGCAATCATCTTAAAATTCTTCAAGTGAGAGTCATCCATCACAGTAGTTGTAAAGAATGTTACTTTATGGATGAACAGACCTCCCTGTAAGAGTTATTTTTTTTCCCAGACCTTTAGCCAAAATCTTTGTTTGCTTACATTCCTCTTACCATGTACAACCTCAAGGAAGACCAAGTATTCATAGTATTTCAAAAAACAGAAGAGCTCAGAGTGGTTAGTGCTGTAAAAGACAAGGAGCTTTTATGGATTTTTAAGTAAGCTAGTAATGAAACTTATCTTTTAGGCACTCCAGTTTAAATACTATTGCCATCACTCAAGTTTTAAAGAAAATACATTTTTTGCAATAGCCATTACTGTTGTCTCCCTGAAATCCTGTTATCATAAACATACAAAGTATACAAGTGGCTCTTTATGTAAAACCAATTATTTATATAAGGTCACAGGTTAGTTTTTATTATGCATAGCTTAAATGATGAGCAGTASCACAGGGACCCAGACAAATAGCAGAACTTCATTCAATCCAGCTTGTGCAAAATAACTCTATAGGCCTGATAAAATTTCCATTTACTTTTATAGAAATCTCTGAATCATGTCTTAAGATTTCTGAAATAGAGGGAAAAAATGAAATAACATTTTCTGTCATTGCTGTCTTCAATTTAAGATTTTAAAAATCGGTTAAGTAAGTATAAATCTTTGAGCATAAAACATCTCTTAGGAAAAGGTCAAACTTTTCCAAGTTTATATTTCAAGACAATTATCAGTGGGCCTAGAAGACAGGGTAATTCTAATGAAATAGTCCTCCTAATTTCTCCTGGAGTAAGGCAGCTATATACGCAAGGAATTGAGCCTAAGTGTCTGTGACATTTACAAACTTTTCAGAAGACTACCCAAGGAATTCTGTAGTCAGTTTCTAGACATATAACCACCAAAAGGAGAAAAGACCTAGAAAAGACTTAAAAAAAGGAGTCCTCCTAATCATCTAATCTGGCTAAAATTACAGGTGTTACATCCTGAGACAATTCTCTAAAATAAGTGAGATGAATTATTCTATTAAAACAACTCTCTTGCCTAAATATAGTTTTAGAGGGACCCTAGGCATCTGTCTCAATTGAAGTTGAAGATTTTAGCTTATCGAAGTTAACTAAGAGGTATACAAGTTCATGAGTTCCTTTCTAGTTCTTCTGCTCTGAAAATGTTCTTTTTGAAGTACATATGGCAAAAATGAAAATAATGTTTGCATGTGCCCACATATACATGTACATAATTATGAGCAGTTTTCTGTAAATGTCTTTATCCAGATAATGGCTATTTTTGCATATGAAACCTTTTTGGGCCTATTTTTCTCATAGATTTTATAGCACCTTATGAAGACATTAAAGTGTTACTTACAACAGAAATCTGAATTCTTCCAGCACTGCCTGCTAACGTTGACATCTATTAATTTCCTACAGTGTTTTCATTGTATACAATATATGTGTGTCCATCCATCTTTAATGCAAACATTTCATAATGTGAAAGTACTCATTTTTGTGTTTTATTTAAGAGAATTGTTCTGAATTCTGAATCAAAGCTTTGTATCATGAGTTAGATGGGTCAGATATGAGCCATGAGGTTTCCAAGTTCCCAGGTTAGTGAGATGTGGAAGTCTTAAGGCTTTGTGGCTTTTCATCTGAAGGATATTTGTTATGGAAAACAAACAAACAAGCAACCCCCTTAAGTAATTCATCACTCAATGAAAATGTGCATTTTTCAAAAGACTTTCATTAGAGTAGTATCAAACACAAATAATGGGAAAATGACAGAGCAACAAAAAAAGTTTATAACAGTTTCCTATGTTGAAGAAATTTTGAGGTCCTGAAGAAGAAAGAGAGTATAAAGGAGTGTCAATGAAAGCTTGCCTACAAACTTTGTGTTGGATTTAACTTCTGAAACTGATGGTTCCAACAGTATAAACATGAACTGCTGAGTACCCTCTTTCCTTACAGTAAGCTTCAGTATTACTTTCAATTAATATTTATATCATCGGGTATAGAGGTCCCAGTCAAAACTGGGATTTCATTGTCCCAACTACTCTGTAAACATATACAGAGTTCTCTTAAATACAAACAAATGTCAAGACACTCACTGTATAAGCAAGGGTCTCGCTGATACAAACAGAAGGTTCAGAGTGTTTCCTGCTTTGAAATTAAAGCCTTTATTTAGATAGAATGTGCAAAAAAATTTAGACAGATTTTTACATACATTAGCTACCAAAGTCTAATAACATCCTATTGCAAACTTTGGATGATAGTGCCTGTTTAACCGCAAGTAGCCCATTTCCCTTAGTTAGGAAAAAAAATCTAAATTATGAAGAAAACAGTTACTGAAAAGATAGTGATATCAGGAAATATTTTAACCAGTGAAATATGTTATCAGTGAGACTGTGAAGCAAGGAACCATGCTAGCACTGAGTAAGCAACAAAAAATGGCAGGGGTTAACACAGATGGGGCTGAGTCTGGATACACGTGGATCCTCAAAATAATCAAGAAAAAACACTATAAAAGCTTCATATTTGATGCTGCACTACCCTGCTGAGATTTGAATCGAGTTGTTATCAGAATATTCAGATGACTGCACATAGCCCAAAACTTGAGGCATACAGATAAATACACACACAACAGCAGTAATGCCATGCCTGCACATGCACACTCAGCTATGTCCATATGCAGAGACAGCATCTCTGTTCCTACCCTAGTACACATTAAGATAGATCTCAGTTGTGCAAGAACTTCATCTTACAGTTCTTCAGACCTCATGAAGTCTTATACTACTGAGTCTACCTGTATAAAAGGTATCTGATTAAGCAGGATCAAGGTGGAGTGTCAATGACTTCTGGAAACACATCACATGCACTTTTAAATTATACATACTTTTTTTTTTAAATTTGATCAATTGATGTAGAAGTGAGAAGTTACACAGCTGACAGGATAATTAAATTTATTATCTGGAATTTGATCTCAATGTAGCATTATTTCTACTCTTCTTGGAAGGCTTTGACTACAGCTTATACATCCACTTAACTGTTCATATGCTTCCATATCAATGTCTCCACAAAAGGTGAAAATTTCTGCGAATTAAAAAGTAGTCATGCAATATCTAAGTGATGCTCCAAATATTTTGTCATATAGAAAAAAAAATAACTAGAATAAATACCACAAGGAAAAAAAGGAAGATTTGAAATAGCAGACCATTCTCTTAGTTGCCTGAAATGTTACAGTGATTAAATTTACTGGCAAAACATTCCTACGTATCAAGACTCTGATACTAGGTATGACATTAGGCACCACCTCCCTGGCTGAACTGAATGACTACATACTTCCTCCTGCCTCAGACTGGGTGGGATTTTCAAAGTAATTTTCCTGGTCTAAAGCACTTAAATTTATCAAGCTGGAGTTCACTGCTTTAAACACATCTATCATCCTGCTTGAAATTCCTGTATGAGAGGGGACATACATGTCACTTCATAACAAGTAACTTTATAAGTCATGAAATAATGGTTAGATTATTTGCTGAAGGACTGAAGCAGTTGATTTGACTTTTTTTCTCAGTCAGATGTATGCAGAGATATAGTTCCCATCTCCCAGGAGAGATACATAACCATGAAGTTCAAGGTTGATCCATAACAGCAGAAGTTTTCATTCCTTCTATTTAGTCTGGATATTGTACAGCCAAGCACATAAATGTCAGAAGGAGAAGTGAACAGCGAAAATGACTCTACATTTGATGTAGTGAGAGTTAGAGAAGCTGAAGTCTAGTTATGATTACAACAGCCTTCTTTAAGAAGTCCAGGAAAGCAGCTGCATGTCTCTCTAACAGACAAAATCTCTGCAGTCACATTATGTAAACCTTAGAGTAGATGCTTGCTATCTTGAATTCACTAGTCACTTAAGCAAAACTTTCTCCAGGCTTTCAGCTTTGTTGTTTCTTCCAAAAGAAGTAATATGTGCATCATTCCTACTGATATGAGATGTGACACAGGATACGGATATTTATAAGATTATCCAAATTCTTAAATCGCACATATGCTAATCCCTCAATGGCCAATTTTCTGAATATTGTCAAGCTTAATAAGATGTTTAGCTCTGCAGTTCTAGCCCATTTGAAAACCCTCAAACATATGAAAATTTCAAAACTGATCTAAGACTTCTGTGATTATCATAGAATCATAGAATRCTTAAGRTTGGAAGCGACCTMAGAAGTCATCTAGCCCAAACCCCCTGCTCACGCAGKGTCGCCTACAGCACGTGGCACAGGGCTGAGGCAAGTTCTGCATTATGGCAGAGAGCAAGTTCTATATGGCTGGGAAGAGAGAGTGCTGTGGTTTTGAGTTGTGCTCTGAGTCACTTCTATCTTTGTTCATGTTCAAAGGTTGTCTAATATATAGGAYGTTAATCATTCTTTGAAATGGTCCGAATTTGGATCATTTCAGGTCTTGGTTATTTTGCAGTAGGCTGCAGATCCATGTTTCCTTTAGCTCGTTCCGTTTGTCCTGCCATGATTTGTTTCTTTGGATGCACCATTGTTTCATTTCAGCCTCTCAACCAAACTCACCCCTGGCCCTCACGAGCAGGTTAGGATGTCTTCTAGAACAGAGATGATTGGGTGCCATCCTTCTCAGCCTAAGTCATACCTCAGTTATCCAGCTTCTTGGATGGATGGAGAACAAATGCTTTTGCTTTTATCTAAACTCAAATGGAGTACAGAACAGGTGTGCAGATTTAGCGGATGGGTTCTCTGAACTATTTATATGAAGGAATGACACATTTCCCTGTAGAGAGGTAAGACARATAGCCTTAGATGTGATATAGCTAGTTTAATAAATGCTTTTCAGAATGGACAATGGTTAATCCCGCATTAAATTTCTGCCTGTCAAACTAGTAGAAACCTTTCTGGTTCCAGAGCAGTAAAAGCTGTGAGCACTGTGTCTGTATCACTGTGGGTCTCATGCATGTACCAGTTTGGACTGAATTAGATGAAATATCTGCGTACTGTAAGCTGCAGAAATGAGGGGAAGATCTGACACCACATTTTGGCCACGATTTCTGGCAGAAATATGGTGCATCCGTGTGGACTCCCTCAAAGATGGATAGACAGGCACCTCAGGAAGCTGTTTCACAACATATGTGGGCTGAACAAACATTAGGATTTGATTAACAGCCTGCACTGAMTACACAGAAAGTCTAAGAGGTCCAAGCTGCTGAATACAATACCTATATTCAATGCCTGGTGTAAGGGGAGCCAATTTACTTCTCTCCTATCGTGTTTTTAACAGTGCTTAGTTAAGATTCAAAGTAGTGACAATAYATTTAGGAAAATCCACACTGGTGAACTCAGCAAAAGCATGTTGAGCTCCACCAATGAGCCACCTCTGCAGACTACATGGTTAAGTATTGAGGCCGCAATCTCTGCTCTACAGAGAACTCTGGAATTCAACCTGAAGCAGCTCCCTAGCACTTGGTAATGTTACTGGATGTGTAATTCAAATTTTCTCTTGGATTAGAAAAAAATAGGCTCTAGTCTAATGGAGAAATCTTCATTAAATATCTGTGACTAGTTTTGCTTTTATGCCTCCTAACAGTGTACAAGAGTCTATTCTGATTTCAAAAGCTGGCGTATTATCGCCTTTCAAAATATTATTTTTCTTTCAAAACTTTGTCATTTAGCATTTTTCTAAAGAAGACAGTCTGTTGTAGACTGACTAACTTAAATACTAAGTCTCYCTCAAACCCAAACATTAGAAATAAAATCTGCAGTTTCAAGTAAAATGAAGGATTAGGAGTATGACTTTATTTGACCTGATGGAAACCGAGATTACCTCTGCTTATGTGGACTTTATGCATTCTTAGATAACAGAATTGTAAGTAAAATCTCAGTAGCAATGCTGTGCAGCACGAGTGTTTTTACTCAGATAAAATCATATACAACACAAACATATTTGTTTTTGATACAAGAATTTTTATATCATAACTCTCTGATCAAGACGATAAAGAGATTATTTTTGTTTGTTAGGAAATATTCAGTAAGAGAACATCAGAATTTACTTAAGTTTTCTAGTGCAGAAGCCTTAGAAATTAGTATACAGATACTAATTTCTAAAGAAGTGGGTTACAGCTGTAGAGTTCTGTAACAGAAATATTAGAACTGGTCTGAATTGAGTAGGAATGTGTGTGTATGTGTGTGCATATGTGTAACCTACAGCAGAAACAACAATTTTTAATGGCCTGCACTGATAATGAAGTACATTTTACCCAGCTGCACCATTTTCAGAACACTGTTTCCAGAAGAAAAAAAAAAAATGAGGAATGCATTGCTTATGCCAAAACCAAAGTGCCTGCACTCTGGAAATACTACAGGACAGATGACTTCTCAGTGAAAGATCCTGTATCCTACCACCATCACGCAGGACACAAGGTTGTAATATAACATATATACTACTTTCTTCTGTGGTAGTCTTCATGAAAACAGGCGTATTTGGACTGATGAAATGGGCAGCAACCTCACCTAAGATTTATGGGCGCTGGAACATCCACAATTCTGAGGCAAAAACTGCTCTAAAACAGCTGACCACTCCTAAAGAATATAAAGTATCTGTCCATAGTTTTTATTGCTCATCAAGAAAAAGAATCCCAGAAGCACGATTAGGATTCAATAGCTCATGCCTCTTGTGCTTTGTGTTGAACACAAGTAATCCTGGCCAGACCACACAAGCACACATATCTAGGTTTCATGGGTAAAAATGTGTGAATGATTAAAAACTATGACAGAATGAGTTTGAGTTGGTAAAATCAATTCATTTTTAATTTTTAAAAATAAATATCACTTTCTCCTCCTCCAACATCTAACACTGAGTTTTATTACACAATTTTCCTGAACAACTTGTTGTTTATGCAGTTCTGTAAAAGCATATGACAACTTATATGAGCTTCAGAATTTGCAGTCTGAATAGTTACTGCACTAACACAATTTTCTTAAATTTTCCTGATGTACAAAATTACTTGTTTTTAAGATAGAACAGAAAGAAAAAAAAAAAAACACTTTAAAGGCAAAGAAAAAGAAACATTTATGAGCCATTTTTGGAAAGAAAAAGAAACCAAAACAGTCTTTCATAATTAGCTACTTTCCTGTAAAAAGAAAGCTTTGGCAGTTTCAGAACAGCTGTGGGGGAATTGGTTTCTTTTAACTCCCAGATCTGTGGTACAAGTGTCCCTTGACATTCATAATGTTTCCTTTTAAGTTGCAACTTTTGCATTGTTTTGCTTTTGTTTTAAAAAAAAATTTCTACAGTAAAAGAGGCGTTGAGACCATGGACCCTGCACATTCAAAGTTATTATATGAAATATATCAACTTTGATGCTAAAGGCTACCAAAATCTTTTTGACATRAAACATCTAACATCTAACACTGGAATGAAACTACCTCAGAAGAAGGCAACTGATGATCTTCAGGCCTTGCTCTTTGCCTCTTTGGACCTCTCTCTCTCCTGTGTTTTATTACCTTGTATGGGGTTACATGAATTCATCACTCTCATTCAGGGCCCTCTATTCTCTATTCCTCCCCTGCTGGCTGCTTCTCTGAAGGCACTCTCTCTTCTTACTTTTCTTCCCACAGGTCAGACACCTGAAATTTTCTCGCCTTAAAAACCTTTAMATTTGACTCTCTTTCCTTTTCAATCAATGGAGAAAGAACAAGTACCTAAAAGAATCATGTGTGACACATGTGAAGAGCCACTTTGCAGAAACTCCCTTCTCTCTCCACTGTCTGTGAAAGGAGGCTAGTTTTGATGGGATGTCTTGCCCATAGATGGCTAATGCTATGTCTTACTGGTTGTATTTCATCACTTAGCAATATGCTCAGGTTTTGTACTTCTGATTTTTGTAGCTTCCTGATCTCTAAATTGGTCATCCACACTAGGTGATCTCATTTGCAAATGCAGTCATACTGTAGAAAGCTTTGAAAAGTTACTACTCTGCCTATTGCTCTGCTTATACTTTGTAGCTAATAATCTATACCAGTATTCTCCCTTATCTCTCAGCTGATTTCAAAGGCAGAGTAGGATAACTATGAAATATGCAGGTGGCTAAAGGTAGGTGATATGATTCCCTTTCATTATTTTCTAATGCCATGTATCTGGCTGTAGAATATGAATTATGATTTGAAGACTTGCATATGTTGGCTAAGAGAAATGCTGCTTTGTAATATCCTGAATATATCCTGCTGCATGGCATTTTTTTAAAAAAAATACATTGCTTTGAGTTTCATATGAAATAATAATAAAAAATCAGAAAACGGTATCATTAAATGATACAAAAAAAAGAAAAAAGATCTACCTAAGATTTTGAGTAACATGCATGTTGCCAAAAACAAACCTCTGGAAGACAAAGGACCAGTCTGTACAGCATAAAGCCTAAGAAACATCTYTCCCTTGTGCATGTTCCCTTGTCCCATGTGTTACAATTGTGCATGATCTATCAAGTATATAAAAGATAGAAAGCTGCCTCGATCAGAAGACAGATAATATGAAACAGACTTTTTCCCCTAGGTTCTAATTCAAATCCAGCCTACGTATAGCAAGGAACTATTGCTCATAATTTGGGACAGATATGTRGCACACCTGCATCAGTGAACTCCTKCTTGGTTTCCCTCATAAAAACAGTAACACCATAAAACACACCATAATAACTGCTGCAGAAAACTGAATAGATATTTATGCTCAGTGCTTGGGAGAGTTTCTCTAGAACCCTGATTCAGCACCTTGCCCAAAGAGAAAAAGTATAGAGAGGCTTTCAGTAGTGTGTCCCTAAAATCAGATAATATCCAGTTATAAGAGGTGACAATCTAGCAAGTACACACTGATTTCCTTTCTTGAGCAGAAAACTGAATTACTAGAAGTTCATATCTCTGCCTCAGTGCCCTACAACTACAGTGATTAACCAACAAAGAACACTCGGACAACAAAAGCGTAAAGAAAATTACTAAACCTGAATTAAGAAAGTAAGTCCTCACATACTGAGAGAGGTATATGATAGTCAATGTAGATGGCCTTCATCCCATGTCAAGTCTAAGGAACCTTATCTTATGTCTGAAGCACATTTACAATTGTCTTCTGAAAATGGTCTTCTACAGAACTCACTGTTCATTGGAACTGAAGAAAACATACACAAAGCTGCTTATAGGTCTCAAAATCTCCTTGGATTTTGTAATTCCAAAATTCAGGACAGGGACTCTTAGCTGATATCCCCAAAACTGATGAAGGACTGGACAGCATGTGCAATCACTTTAGTGCAGTACTACCCTGGGTCAATAAAAGTCTGGAATGTGTCTTCCCTCTAGGCTTCCTCCCTTCAGAGAACATCTGTCCCCATTTCCTTTGATCTCAAAGTCTTCTTTTGATTTGTCCCCAAGTCCATTCCTGGTTAAGCTGTCTTACTGTCAGTGCTGCAGGTGGGAACATTGTGTGTTTGTCTGCGCAAAGGAAAAAGGTTCATCCTTACTCCTATTTATACCAATGGCTTACTCACTGAGTTCATCTGAAGTTCTTTTTGCTCAGTTGATCACTATGAATTATTCATTTTACAAAGTTTACTAACTCTAACAGAGCATCCTTACCTTGAAGTCCTTTTTAAATAACAGTATCTATGGATTATTGCAATATAATTAAAGAATATATAAAGACCTTGATGAAYGTTCAGTCAAAATCTGAGCATGTGAAGTTCAGCATGCCCTGCGATGTTTTCCATTTTTCTTTGCCACATTCTCTTTCTTTCTTCAGTGAAACCAAGTAATACACTATATTTGGACCTATGGCCACTATCTGGCTTAAGCCAGATTGCTTCTGTACAAAGAGTGGATTTTAGATAGTCATTTATAATGTTCCGAGGATGTACAGATAGTGCCAGCAATGTCATATAGCTGCACTACATGCTCTAGAGAGGCTGATATGAAGTGTAAAATGTTTTCTCCTCCAACTCTTCTTGTATAATTAAACTAGATTGTATAATTAAACTAGAGATTAGAACATAGGAAAAGCTATGTTCATATGTAGAACCCAGACCAGATGTCTCATGTCTGTTACTTCCTTTAATTTGTGTAGTCTACATAGTCCAAAATAACCTAACTGCCCACTCYAGATGCAATCCTAACTGTACTTTTTACAATCAGAATTTATGGGCACTGGTGTGAGAGATTTAAACAATGAGTTATCCTCTGGGACAGCAAAATGAGCAGTAAAAATGCAGACCAAATCAGCTGTAAAAATGGGGATTCAATAGTTTTATGGTGTTGCTGAAGGGTTCAGAGGAGGAACAACTTTTAGAAAGCTTAATATTATTTTTCAGTGCCTCCCCACTGGAGAGAAAGGTAAAAATAGTAAAAATTTAGATCCCCTGTAACACACTTGACAAGTCCTTTTATGAAGTATGATATACTAAGAGCAAATTGCTGCATTTTCATTTTTATGCTGAAGTTGTCAAGCAGCAAAATCAACAGMATGTAGCTTTACAATTACAGTTAACACAGCATAATTGATTGCTTGGCTGCTTACGTTGAATGGAGGATTTAAAGAAGAAAAAGTAATGGTTCTAGTTCCATGACAGGATCTGTAAAATTTTACAGATTCTCCTAAATTAAGATTTTATSTAACATTTTTAATTCATATTCTTACTTCTTATTACTAAAAATTGTCTTTGTTAATGAATGAAGTTAACCTGGGCCTTCAGCCATTCAGAATGAGAATGAAAAATTAACACGAACATCAACACTATTATGACAAGTACTATGTGTACTTAGATTGCAGACTTCTTATATAATAAGGTGTTTTTTTGAGCATATTACTGTTCTTAAAGCAGACTCTGCATAACTAAATTGTAGTTGGATTTTTCTGCCAGAGTTTGCAATTTTATTAAATGACTCTTTGACTTTTCACAGTGCATTTTCACTATCACATAGAACATATACAGCTTTATCACAAGACTCATTGTTTTAACTTTAAATTTTCATACTTCCAAGTATATAAAAATCATTTGATTTGTACATATTCTCATTAATGAAATGCACGTATACAGTGTGTTTTGATATGTGCTTGGAAATTAAAAAAAAAAAATCTGAGTTAAAAAGTGAAAAAACACGTAATTTCATAAATGTGCGTGCAATATGTGCAATGTGTGTTGCACACACAGCCAGAATTAGCTATATCTGCCATACAAAGGTTACAGGACTGAGTTTCAGAACATATGTGACCTCTAGTGGTAGAAAACGAAGCAGTGGCAGAGGAGCAAAGGCCAGTGGACATCAACAGTAACATTTTCTCTATCGTCTTAATTTTCCCCAGACAGAGACTGGGACAGCGCTGCCTTCTGTAACTCACGAGAGTTCTTCTTCTTCTCCGCTGGCAGAAGAACCTGAGGAGGAAGCATCAACACCAAAACTAATTGATGGCTCTTCGGCACTAGGGTCCGGTGTGCTCAGGCCCCAGAGCCATGAGGGTTAGTAGAAAAGACAAACAAGCTTTGCAAGCATCGCTCCCCTTAGGTTACAATGAGAATGTCTGCACAAAGAGATTTTTTCAAGTAAAAATTTTGCTTCTTCAACATTGCTARTAGTTGGCAAATGCTACCTGTACAYTTTTATTGACAGGGATTTCAATATTGTTACCAGACATCTTCATTTTGTAATGACTGTTACATGATTTTGATTTTGACAAATGTGTTCTCAAAAACATAGTTAGAACRTATGAACTTATGAAATGAAAGTTATGGGAAAAAAATAGAAATTTCATGTGAACCYGATTTTCTGTTCCTTTGACTGGTTGTATCCCAATATAAACTTCCCACATTTTATAGGGCAGCTAAAATTCTAACACACAATCTGTCCCTCTTCTCCACAAACATCACCATGCTAGATTCACTAGCAGCTACTTTAAACTCYCTATTGGAAGCTCACAAGAGTTATCTACTCTTGTGCTGGGTCTCTGTGTTGTGTGGTGATTAGCAGAGAACAGCAGGAAGAGCTTAAAGACTATTTTTGCTATTTCTAAGAGCATAACTGGCTGCTGTGGAAGATAAATGAATAAAAGGAGGTCTTGCTTCCAAGCTGGTATGTCCAGTAAAAAGAAATGAATCATTTCTAGTCTTGTTTTTATATAAATTGCTTCAGAACCTTGATCAGACAAAATATATATTGATGGCAAAACAAATAAAAATGGGAGTGAGAACTTCCCAGGACATTTCTCTAAAACCCATGCAATTTATTTCAGTTTTGAAAGGATGCTTCCAAGCATTTCACATAAATATAACATATTATGAATTCTTTATCTGTCAACCTTTCTGAGCACTGAACTCAAACTATCTAGTGCATGGACTAAAGAGATGAATCAGAAGCTTGAGGCTATAACATACCAAATCAGACTTTTTTATGTCTTCATGCTGTTTTCAGCAACATATTTTCGTGTCAGATATTGCTGCTGTTCTTTGCTTGCTGCTGGCTAGGAGACTACAAGACTCAGAAATGTCAAGTTCATTTTTCTTGTTGACGTCTGTTTGAACCGTTCCCATATCTCTGCGCTTTTTCAGCCTACACTAGTCAAAGGTGACAAGCACCACTCCTGCAAGCTCAGAAAACRGACAGAGGGAGAAACTCACTTCCTGCTCTGTGTTGCAATATTTTGTAAAAAGGCAGACATCCTGAACTGTACATGCATTTAGGCCTAGATTTGTTGGAATGGTTCAAGGGGCAATTTATTTTCTTCCTGTGTCAGATTTGCTGCCTGAGCTAATTTAAAAAATCCTGTGCAGGAAGTTAAGAGAAATATATGAAAAGTCTCATTTCGCCATGTTATGTTATTCCTGGATACCCAAGTAGTGATTCAAAAACAACAACAAGAAAAGAGGTCAGCAACAAAAAACCCTGGTCACAGGTTCTTTAGTCTTGCCTTAAAATACAACACATATATTGCCTGCTTGTTGGCAAGGGCCATTTTTGAACAGGTTAAGAAGACAAATCTGCTATGTAACCACAATTGCTTAGGCAGACAGTCTTATCAGAGAGGGAGGGGGAAAAAAAAGGATAAAAAGTTAAACCACATTTTAGATCCATGATTTATGATACTATTTAATTAAACTAACCAGAATATGCAACCAGTCATCTGCTATGAGGAAAAAAAATGTAGCATGAAACAGGAAAGTACTTCCATGGTACTAAAAGATGAGAAACAGATACGCTGATTTCTACCTTTAATGAAAGAGAAAAAGTATCAAAAGTCAATGCATAATGAAACTAACGACATTTCCTACTCGAGACAGAATTTGGACCATCTAGTCAATGTTGCACTTCTCAATTAATTTGAATAGTATCATGAAAAGAAACTTCCCTATCCTCGTATTATTTAACTGGGATGAAATGCCTTCATTTTTTATTTTCAACAGACTTATGGTGACAGCCAAAAATATGTTTGTTTTGTTAAATCACAGCTTCTAAGCTATTTTAACTCAGAGGGATAAAAAGAATAAAATATCCTGAATCTGAATCAGAAATCTTACTTAAAAACAATGCAAAGGAAATTGAAATTATATGTCCATAGCTCTGTAGAAAAATATTAATTTCCTCACAAATTATTCAGAAATAATATTTACTGAACTAAACTAAATGAATGAAATTAGAATAAGTTTCAAAATAGTCATATTTGAGTGCTTTAGGCGGAATAGCAGCTATAGAGGTCAGCATACCTACGGCCTTTCAACACTAATATGAAGTAATTTCTTTTTCTTCTAAGAAAGTTACTAACAGAAATTATTTCCTTTGTTTTATCCTATAGTTTTTTACCACCACTTACTTAATCTAAGTCATTTCTTTTTGAAATGATTTTGTTGATTATGTTGATTTATCTTCTTTAAACCTCACACAGACAGATTCATACGGTATTCTTTGACTCACCTACTCTTTTTGACATGAATAAATGTAAACACTTGAATATTGCATACATGAATGTGGGTCATGACTATTTAAGGTAAAATGAAAATCAAAGCAAATTTGCTAATGTCATTAAAATTAATACATTTGCTATTCTTGGGATGTTACAGTAAGCTACAGACCCTGGGGATAGACAGTGTAAAACAAGGCATCACTAACTACTTTTCAAGCTAGTTTTGTAAAATAAGGCCTACATCCTTGAATGCCTGGGACAGATTTCAGTTAAATGTAATTACAAAACAGAAGATCATCAGTAGATCTTARTACCATCTATAATTTTTATACTACTAAACAAGAGCTTAAAGATCAAAGCGTGAGTACATTCATGAAATGCACTGCAATATGTAAATAGTCTTTACCATTTGCTTAGTTTCTCTGAAGTAGTTCTTATTAACTCCCACAAATTCCTGCATAGTACAGACCATACAGTCTGCTTGTTCTTTTTTCTTTAAGAAGAGTTTGACAGGAATAGAGTATAGGAAGTGACAGAAAGGAAACAAGTCCRTTCTGTCATACTAGCATCTGGCACTGGTAAATTCTCACCTGACATGCAATGCTGATCACTTCTATTAAAATAAATAGAATATAAATTGAGACAGGTGCAGATAAAGGCTACTGAACCCATCAGGTGGCATCTAGCTAACACAGTGGCATCTTATCTAGATCATCTAACCAAGACAACAGGCTAGTGTTTGAAAAACTGAGTATGAACTCTCCATGAAGAAAGTTATCTTATTATTAACTGGTTATCTTATTATTAACTAATTATTAGCTATCTAATTGTAAGCTATCATAGCATTTTTTAAAATATATTTGTGCATTTCTTCACTCCCATGTATGTTACCCTCAGTTGAGAGCAGTTCAGTTCCTCCACACGGGACAGTGAAAGCCAGCTAAAATTTTATTCCCCTACTCACAGGGGGACTGAACTGCCAACAACTACAGGGAGTCAACTGATCCCTGATTAGTGTAAACTCTTGCAGCCAGTCAAAACAGCAGATGTTATTTCTTCATCTAGATGGAAGCAAATAGTTGACAGATTAGAGGGAAATGGAATTTGTCTGGCTACTGCCATCTAATATTCTATTTTTATAGACTGAGAAACACTATATTAGAACAAACAAGTAGAACCTTCTAATAGCCATAGATAGTAAAAAAATTAAATAGTTTTAAGAAAGAATTTAGTAACTTTCTTGGTGAAAAAATATAATATGGTGATTTAAAAAAAAAAAAAATGGAATGAATGTGTTATCTCCAAAGTGCTATGATTCAGTGGTTAGACAAGCATTTTGTAGCTATGTATGTATCCTTTTTCTGGGTTTCAATTTCATACAAAACTAACTGCTTTCCTTTAAATTCTTTTCTAGATCTTCCAACTTGCCTTTTGTGTACATGTCTAGGGACCACAGTCTACTGCGATGATCGTGAGCTTTATGTTATTCCACCACTGCCTAAGAAAACCATGTACTTCTACTCCCGCTACAACAGAATTAGAAGAATCAACAGAAACGACTTTAGTAACTTGAGTATGGATGATAGTATTGATGCAATTACATTTAATTTCTACTACTTTTGTCTCATGTGAATCTAAAGCATAGTGATTGATTTTATATAATGTTTGCATATAATGCCAGTAGGATTATACACATAAATACACATACAGAAAAACTCTTTGCTGCTTTTGAATCTGAAGGTTTAAATGTTGATTCTGAGAGAAATTTTAAAATCAATAGAAATAATGATGTTTTAAAGTGATTCTTCTAGTTAACTTTAGAATGAAAAAAAAAAACAAAAACCAACAAACAAACAAACATGGAATATCTGCCACATTTTAGAAACCATTTTCTTCCTAAACAAGACAAATTTTCATATAGATGTACGTTCAAACATAAGTAAAGTTAGTAGTGTATCTATGTGAAAGGAACTTTACCTTTATATAGATATATTTTCATTGGTTTACTCCAGAATTACCTAGGGAAATGTTAAGCAAGTTGAAAGCCAGAAAATATTTCCAGAAACAATTGCTTTATGACCAACACCTGCCAGAACTGGCAATGATTTGGAGACATTCTATTTTCTAAAAACTCAAACTTCATTCTTTGTTGTGTATTTTAGACCTAACTTTATGTAGCTAATGCTAATTTAATGATCATTTTAGTACATTTATATTATGGTACATTATGGTACATTTTAAAGGGCACCCATTTGAGCTCATCCGAAATGGGCTGTGAGAAAATACGAGTATGAGCTCGTCTAGATATTACAAACTGCTTTGGTCACCTGTAAACAAAGTGGAATCAGTACAAAAAAAAAAAAAAAATACTATGACAGATCAGTGAAATGGAAAGATTTTCTTATGAAAGAAAACCATTAGGGATTGGGTTGCTCAGCCTGGCAAGGTGTAAATAAGGAAGGGAAACAATTGTCCTCAATATTGTCTTATGTAAGAAAGCGAAGAACATAAATGCTAAGGACAGAGAAAAATTATTTAAGCCAAAAAATACTACTGGAAAAATAGTAAAATAAAATTACCATGACAAGAGAGGCTGTGACATCTCCTTCTCTGGAGATCTCCAAAACCTGTTTGGATGCAGCCCTGTGCCACATGCTCTAGGTGACCTTGCGTGTGCAGGGGATTGGACTAGATGATCTCTAAAGGTCCCTTCCAACCTTAAGGATTCTATGATTCTATGAAAAGGGTCATTCATAAATGACCGTGAAAAATGTTCTGAGTGGAAATTAGAAGTAAGCCACAGACTAATGCATTTAAATTAATTTATATTAATACACTTATATTCATATATTATTGTCTGTTTACAAAAGGAAGTTTGTTCTTTAATTGCAAAAAAGAGTGTAATAATAAAATCAATGTATCAAATTTCATACATTGTATTACAATAGGGAAGTGTTGACAGTAAAGAAACATGTAGAACAAGCTTCTAGAGAAAATATTTAATTCCCTTTGAATGTTATTTTCTTCTGCAGAAAACTCATTTAAAAGATTACCAGAATACATATAAATCATAAAATCCTTGACTTGAAATCTTTCACTGAAAGATATATAAGAATGACAAACAAGAAGAGAAAGAAATGTTGTTTCCATTCCTTAGAATAACCATTCAAATGTGGATTATATAATGTGCATTATATAAAAAGAGACAGCTATCACACCGCAAGCTAAGAATATATTTGATGAAAGACCCTTCTAATTTAAATAAAATACCTTTTTATTTTTTAAAAGTTTCAAGAAATACATCCTGATATGCTACTGTATCAAATTTTCCTACCAGGCAATTTAAAGCGGATTGATTTGACTGGGAATTTTATATCAGAGATCCATGAAGATGCCTTCCGGAGACTGCCTCAACTCCAGGAGCTCGTGCTCCGTGAAAACAGAATAAGGCAACTCCCTGAGTTACCATCCACTTTGACTTTCATTGATATTAGTAAGAACAGACTTGGTCGCAGGGGAATACGTAACGAGGCATTTAAAGTAAGTCTGAGTTTGATGGAGAAATCTTTTCTTCCTCTCTGCAAACTAAACCAGGATGTGGTCAGAAGAGCAGCCAAATGTCAATTTATACTCAGCCATGAAGGTGACAGTCACTACAACTATGCTAGCTGCCAGTCAGTCTATTAAAATAGAGGAAGGTAGAGGAGCACTATCAACTGGGTTTGAGAATATCAGTTCTTCTTTGGCACAAAGATCCACCAGCGACAGCACCCTGTGGTGTGCTGGAGCTGTGCACCAGCATCACTCTACCAAGCTTTATTGACCTGGCCAAGGTAGCATCTTACTATTTCTATAACTAGTTGTGCATGCAAGGAAAGGGAGGACTGAATAACAGTATAGGGAGACTATCAAGGTTCATGAGAGCTTTAGCAGGCTAGATTTAATAAGGGGCTTACACTCCAAACTGCACCGGGAGCACTGGGAACCATGGTGGGGGGTGTGGGTGTCACTGATAGGAATCTGCTGGACACATAGGTCAGAGGTCCAGGAAGGATCAAATCTGTTGTACTCTAAGGGCCCCTTAAACCTACAAGACTGTTTCCTTATCTCAGGCTTGCTAACTTTGAGTAGCTCCTGGCTGCGAAGCATATGGACACTGCTGACAGCACAGAGCATGCACATCCCACCTTGAGGGGAGCCTGGTCAGTGTGCAGAGAGCTCACATCTTCCCTGACAGACCTTTCATAGCTGTTCTTGCTACACTCTCAGATCAAGCTGCTTCTTCCGTCATGCCATGGGACTGCATGATTTACCTTATCTAAAGAACATGAAAGATTTCTTTTGGGCTTAGACATTTATTATTCAGATGTAATTTGCTTCACCACCAATGGGCTTCTGCCAAATTGTTTAAGCTCATTGCAAGAGCAAGAAAACAGACTGAACAAAAAACCATTTTGCATAAAGGCTTGGACATTTTTCATGTTAGAACAACATCACTGAAATGAAGTCTCTAGTTAAATACATCTCAAAGTCTCTAGTCACTTTTCCCTTATTTAAACCTAAAGAGTTGATCAGTAATAGGCCTCAACCTGTGCAAATGAAAGTCTATGGACTATCTTTCAGTTTCTATCTTATCATCCATATGATACTGAAACAAACTGAGCCAGGACCCAATGTTGCTTATCACAGTGATGGATTTCAGAACTATTTTCTAGAAATTTTCAAGGATTTTCTAACATGCATACATTTCTTTTCCTGCTTTTTCCGTCATCCTCCAGGATCTGCATAAACTGCAGCACCTTTACATCACTGACAATAACCTGGATCATATTCCATTGCCACTCCCTGAAAGTCTCCAGGCTCTTCATCTTCAGGTAGGTCACAAAACCAAAGGCTCTGGGTATCATTTTCAAATAGTAAGTAAAATTGGAAATTTGTTAATTCTATTTATTCAAAAGTGCCCTTGACTGGACTAATTAAATTGTTGGAATCATATAATTGATTAATGATTGCAAGATTTAAAAGAGGTAAAATTTAGATTATGTGTACATCATTCATTATAATAGGCAATACATTTTTTTTTTTTTTTTTAAAATACTGCCTTTATGCTGGGATAAGTCAAAATCAAATTCACAACAGATGAGAGAAGCATTAGTCATATCAGAAAAAGAAGTGACGTAAAAGACAAAAATCTTTCACATGGCTTCCACAAATCTTTCAGCAAGAATCCTTCAAAAGACCTAAATAATGCTACTTTACATATTGGTTATATCTATATTCAGGGTATTTCAATCTCTTAACAGAAACATGAATATTTTTTCATCGAAACTCTTCCATTTGGCTGTGTTAGGACATATTGTTCACCTTTCTTCTGTATTCCTATTTTTTGTATTTCCTATTTTCTATACTTTCATTTCTGTTTTCTTCCTTTCATCCTGTTTCATTCCTGCTTCCTTACATTTATATTCTTACTAATGTCTAGTTCTCGTTATCAGAGAATACATTTGCTTATTATATAATACAAGGTGGAAATATCATAAGGGGGAATAAAAGCTCTGAAAAAATTTTTAGTCCCAATTTACACATAGTCTTGTATCTTGAAGTTCATTATTGAAAATGCTTCACTTCAAGAATAAAAGCTCCATGAAAATAAGGTATATAAGAGGTATTTACATGAAAGAAATAAATTCTGAAGCATTTTCCATATATATACATTTTCTGTAAAAATACAACTGTGGACTGGCTAATGTGAGAAGGCCAGAGGGAAAGTGATTTGTTGGGTATCAAATTCCAGATTTTGTTGGGTATCAAATTCCAGATTTGTGGCTTTAGAGGTTGAACATTTCAAACTATCAGGATGATAACTATGGTTCTCTGATGTTTTTGACTGCCTTATGATGTCCTCAATGCATTTTAAGTAAAACTGTTCAGCATGATCCATGAACTCAGAATTGCTCTACTCTTCAACCAGGTGCCTTCTGCAAAGGCTGTTTCTGCTACACAATTTGAGTTATTTTACCTTGAAGCTTTAAACTGTCTGAGAGATTTCCCCTACTCAGAAGACTTCTGAGGTGGCCACTTACAGCCACAGTCTGGCATTTGGGTTCAAATTCTTATCTCTTTAGGCCTTCAAAGATTCAAAATTTATTTTCAAGAAACTATCCTTACTGATAGATATGATGCATTTTGTTTTTTAGAACAACAACATTCAAGAGATGCATGAAGATACTTTCTGCAAAATGAAAGATTTTAATTACGTCCGTAGGCCTCTTGAAGACATCAGACTGGATGGTAATCCCATCAATTTGAGCAAAACACCTTATGCATATATGTGTCTACCCCGTTTGCCAGTTGGTAACCTCATCTAAGCTTTTGCTGAAGCCAATATTGCCATATGCCATGAAAATCTTAACAGACAAATGCTTACGTCTTTGCTGCATTAAGCAAAATGCTTTTTTTTACATCTCATTAAATTGGGAAATATTTCTAATAGTAATGAACTTGATTAATCAGATACAAACAATAATCTAAATGCTAAAATAGAAATCTGTTATGTACCCCAATATATGTTCCAGAGCAATTCAGTATGAAAGAAAATATGTTACTACAAAAACTGTGATGAATGCAATAGAAAATCAGTGAAAATTCATAATTTTATGACTAATCAATCAATTTAATCTATGAATTCTAAAGTTAAATAATGATATATCTTAAAACTCAATTATAACACAGTAAATAAAGGAAACAAGAAATATGTGTACAGAATTCAGTGTCTATCCTCTTTTCATTTAATTAAATATTTTAGTCTCTGAGAGAGGCACATTTTTATACTCCTTTCCTATGTTCTTTTTGTTTCTTCTGGAAAAGTAATAACAGCATTTTAAAAAAAGCAGGTTTTCTTTAGAAAACATGGAATATTTCTTTGAAACAGTAATAAGATGTAGAGAYTAAATTTGTATCAGTAAGATAAATAAAAAGTATTTATTGATGCCTTTGGATTGAGTTTTGTAATGCTGAAGAGATTCCAAGCTGTTTTCTGGCTCTTTCAAAACCTAGTCCACTATTTTACCAGATTAAAATCTCATGCTAAATTTTCTGTTTGAGAAATACAGAACTCTATTTTGCATGTCAAGTGGACAAACTCTCCTTGACTTACATCCCTAGTCAAATAAATTAGAGCAGTTCAATATATTAAGGATCATTTTCCAGAGACCCAAGTCACAACAAAGACAAATATCCTTGAAGAGCCATGGGTATGTTTCTAATTATTTGTAGCCATTTCAATGAGCTTTTCTGCTTTGCTTATCTGTTAAAGATGAGCAAGTCCTCTCCTCTGTCCTTCTTTTGCAGAGAGCTTTAACACATTTTTTTCTAGCGAAATCATTGCCAAAATGACCCAATGGATACCATGCATCTACTTATTAATTTCACTCTAAACTTAAGAGAAAGAAATAACATCTGCACATTTTTGGTGACAGAAGACAGAAGATTTAGCAAAAGACTTCACAAACTGACATTTGTTCAATATGAAAGTCCATCTACTAAAAGTCCATCTACATCTAACTGGATACGTGCACTCATTGGAAAAGTGGAGCTGACTGGCTAAATTTCTCCTGGGCCATTCAGTGGAAAGTCTGTGCCAAGAGATCACTTTCTTCTCCCTTATCCCCAGCTTTCTAGAAGAGTCACACTAGAAACATGGACAGTGAGTTTGTACACAACAAATTGAGACAGACTGAGATCAGAGTTAAGGAAGTGCAGCAGGCTTCAATGACTATGCTTTTACAACTTACGTATCTACTAATTTGGCTATCTAGATAGACAAAACAAACAAAAACCATAACAGTTGGGCCCTTCACTTGTGTTTAAATTCATTTTTTTTTTTCCAGAGACTGATACAGATAAAATCCACAGAATACAATTTCTCTCCATTTTTGCATTTTGTTCCAAAGAAATAAGTTGTTTTTAGGCCTGTGTTCTTAGTGTTGAGACAATATTTCTTCTTCCACTTCCTAACTGAAAGGTCAATGATCTTTTTTAAAAATAATCCTCTTAGCTGCAGACTCCATTCCATGCCTAAAATCTAAACTTAGCGGTCTGGGTTTAAYGATGAGAAAGTAATGGACAATGTCAATGCATTCTTTAATACGCAAAATTATCTTACCTTTGGGATTCAGCTTCCCTATTCTGTTAATCTATTTGTAAATAATGAGGTTCATAGATTTTATCAATCAAATGAAAATTAATATAGAAAGGAAAAACATTATTTGTACTATTGGGCAAAGACTGTAAGGATTGCCACGCTAGCATTAGAAATGAAGTTGCACTCAAATGGCATTATAAACATTCTTGCTTAAGAGCCCTTAAAACTAGGCTGCCATTCTTGTTAACATTGGACCTGAAGGAAACCATGTGTTTGGCTGTCCTAACAGCAAAATGAATCCAAGAAAACAGTCAAAAAGTGTGGGAAAGCTAAAAAATGTGAATAATAGGATATTAATTACTCAGGTCAGTTAGCAAGTCCTGAGTACATGAAAATTCATCTTTTTCATACATCAACATTTCCTGTGATTCATATTTTTCCTGTTTTTTGAAAGATCATGTAAATATTAAATCTTACATGAAAAGAGATATTTTAGTCACAGAGACTGGCTGGCTGTACAAGTGTTAGTAATATTTAATGACTGTAGCATTATTATTATATTTTAGCAAAAGAAATCAAAACTAAAATATTTCATTTCAGAGAAAAAATAAGTATTTCATACATGTGAAAGCATCAAAAATGGTTATGAGATCTTAAAAAGGGAAAAAGAAAAACACTCTATTGTGGTATTTTATGGTAATCTAGCTAATATTAATATTAGATTCCAGCAGGAAAGCAATGTTTTGATACCCAGATGTGCTTCATTATCTATAGAAGATATGCCAGCTTCATATCCTGATTGGGAAGCTTTTTGACCTCTGGCAAGTTAAAAATGGTGGTATAAGCAAAGGAATTTCTGTATCTGAATGATCGGCCTTTCTACCAAGAGAGAGAAAATGGACAGAGGTGAGGCATTTTGGACTGTTTGGACCAGGAGGTTTCCAAGGATATTCCCTACAACAGAGGGAATTATGCTGCTAGAGACCTTCAGAATGCTGTGGATTGGGCTGGAGCTGGGAGGAAGGAGTGGAAGAAGTGGAAGGAGGAGGCAAGGACAGAACATGAAGAAGTAAGACAGAGAGAGAGCACAGTTGAGAGCACAGAGACCTTACTCTTTCCTGTCTTCCTGAGAAGCTGAAAGATAGCAGGAAATTTGCAGGAGTGTTGAACTCCTGCTTCAACTCCTGCTAAAGAGATTTTTACCATTCCTTCCCCTTCACACCTCATTCCTCATGTCATCAGCAATTCTTCATGTCACCTGTGGTGTACATGTGCTCACAGATTGGTGACAGGGAGCATTACAGCTTGCTTCATAATTCCCACAGGAATCAGCTCTCAGTTCTTGTGCAGAGGTGAAGCATCACGCCATGGTCCTAGAGACAGCTATGTTGCCCACCCAAGTCTGGACAGTGGAAGACTCAGAACAGGAGGAGAGTTCTTGCTAATTTTGATAAGAGTGATGCACCTCAATTATGGCTGCAGGAAAAGAATGTTAGAAACATGGCTCCCCAGCACTTACTATGATGCCTACTATGTGTTTCAGTTTGGGGTTGTATGCAAAGGTACGTTGCAAAAAATGTAATTCACTGTGTAAGAAAAAAAAATCCACTGTTGTACTCAAGAAGTCAAGAACTACATAGAATTTAATCTCTCTAAGGTCTGTCTTGGAAGAAACCTCGAAAACCACAGAGCAGAATTCAAGACCTTGCATAACGGTCAGGTATTCTAATCTAATGCAGACCTCATCCATTGTGGGAATCCAGCCAGAGAACTCACAGTCGCTGTGTATAATATTTTTTCTCATTTTTGGGTGGTTTCTCTTGACTTTAGTCTTTGTTCCACTTTATAAATCTGATTAAGTTTCATGGAGCTCAGTTGTGATGCTAAGGTGCAGACCTGTTTCATGTCAGCAGTACTTCTGAAGCCCACCATCATATTCCATTCTGCACAATTTCAGGTGAGCACTGAGGAGTTTAGCATGCAGAGCATATGTGCAACCTGCTGGTTTTATTACAAGAGCACTGTTAAACATATAATCTAAATCTGTGCTTATTTTTCAAGTAATTTTGCAACTGGCCTGTTCAAATACATGCCAAGCATATGTCTGTCTTAAGTAAAAAAAAAAAATGTTCTCACTTCTGCAGCTGTGCACATCCAAAAAGTACAAATTTTCACTGAAAGAAAAGTTGCACTATAAAAGAAAATCAGACAAAAATCTAACAGCGCTTTCTTTGATCCAAATGTCATGTGTGGCACTCACTGGTGATAAAAAGGCAATGTTAGAGTTGCAGGAATCAAACAATTCTACTGAGTTAAAGACTTCCATTTCCAAAGACTGGGAGACACTAAGAAAATATTGCTAAAGTCATGAATTGTGATATTCAATTTACTTTTGTGAGAGAGAAGTCTTTAGAAGTCTTCTAGTTATCTTCACATCACTTTTACAATGSGAATGCACATTAACATGACTGATTTTAGCAAAAGATGAAAACAGAACTARAAGTCTTGACAAAGAAATGCATAATGGAAAAACTCAGCATCAGAGATGGAACATGAAATCCTAATTCTAATAATGTCAATGGCAAAACACCTACTGAGTCCAAAAAGGGTCAGCATTCCACCTCAGAAATGTCCAGCTTTCAGTTCTGTGCCCATACAATAATTCTCTGCTTCCTTCCCCAGCTCCTAGGAGGTCTATGCTCTCAGAAAATCTCTCTTCATACAATGTAGAAAAGAAACCAGTGTTTTGTTTTACTTTTTTAAACAGAAAATGATTGCTGTCACATTTCATAGCTCAAAGCAGCAGTTATGTGTTAGACATCCTTTGGGAATGACTGCTGCGACAATGGCAAAAGAAATAAATATTTTTTAAATTATGTCTCAGTATAAGGGACTGAACAGTGCTGGGGCCTTGTGTTTGGTGTCTGAAACAATGAATCTATGTTAACCCTTATGCCAAATGTGSCCTAAATTACGGAAACTATCTGGCTCAGTTTAGGACAGCCAYGAGAGTCTCAATCATTCAATATTGTGCAACTACTTTCAGTTTCAGTGAGTTGATGTTAAAATGCCTAGTTTCTATTGAAGAGCTCAGCCAAAAAGAAATCCATGGAAGTGCATTTTACAGAAGGGCTGACGATGTCAGTGCTCGATAACGAGTTAAGTAATAGCATTAGATCATATGAAATAGATCATTGTAAGTACTAAATTACTTTCGCGTGCCTTGATATATTGGAGGTGTAGTGATAAATGTTTGCTTAGTCAATACCAGAAGACTCTGCTTCTCTCCATGCAAACATGGTTTATCCCTCATCCAAAACTGATCATAGATAATGGAACATTATTAGCTGGATTAGCTGCAACAGGCTTTGGATAGCCCTYTAAATGCTGAAATCTGACTACTAGAGCTAAAATGATAAGCTACAGAAAACTTGCTAAAAAAGACACTACTTATTTAGCAAACTTATTAAAAAGACACTCTGGGTAACAACATCATCGGACTGACTCATTATACATCTCAGATGAGCGCACAGGTCATGTCTCAGTAACAGCTAGGGCCACCTTGATTTAATAAGGCCAAGAACCTTCATCTTTTTTTTTTTTTTTTTTTCAGTATTCTTAGAAGCTGAGCTCAGTAACTGTCAAGATTCATAAGTAAAAACTGTAACTATCTGTACCAAAAAAGTAAAATAAAATAAAATAAAATTTTMTTTACTAGCATGAACTATCCCAGTTAATCATTCCATGGACTACTACTGCCATCATGTGTTGACAAACAGTAACAGTGTGATCATACCAAAGCTTATTATTAAGCATATATATGTGCTCTCTTTGTTTGCACTTGGTAAATTCAGGTCAGCTCAAACTCAGGTCAGTTGACTTAGGTCAACCCAGATAATTTTACTTTTTGTTTTTGATTCAGAGTCCTCTTCATAAAAAATGGACCCAGAATCTTATGTAAACGTATATACAAAACCATGAGCCTTAGCTTTCACTACTACTCAACGCAGAGGAGGGCTAAAAAAATGTAAAGCCCCACTTACTCCTAACTACATGAGAACTCTGAACTTATACAGAGGCAAATGCAGACGAGAAATCTTGTCTTTGTCTTATTGTTTGRTAAAAATGAACATAAATCAACACCTATCTTCTACCCAGATGCCTTTAATATAGCTTTCACTCTCRCAATACAAGGATAATTCATTTATTTCTTCTGTAATCCAGAAAGTAAAAAGGGGAAGCTTTAACTAGTGAACAGCATGATATAAAGAACTTTGATAAATTAATGCTGAGTTATACCTGCTTTCCAACTTGTTCCCCTTCACAATAAGAGGAGAGCAATGATATTCACATTATAGGACATGAGTTGCTACACTTTGCCTTTGGTGGGACATCATCTCAGCAATTTTCTAACAAAAGGCAATGTAAAGTATAGGATGCAGGATATGGGGCCAAGAGGGCTTTTTGCCAGTGCCAATAACTTGCTCTGCAAGCTTGTGAAAGTTATTTAATCCTCCACATCTTACGACATAACTGGGCAAGAGTGATGTTTACTTGCTTTCATGAGACACTCTCAATGAAGTAAAAACCACGGCCAACAGCAKCTTTGGGGCCTAGGTGCACTGTGTGAGTCACGTGCGGACACCCTCCGCGCTGGCCACCTCACCTAGGCCAAGGTCACAAAGGTGGCTCCCTGTCATAGGGCAGAGCAAGTGGCTGCTCATCCATGGGTCGCAGTGGCCCACCACTATACCCCCGGGGGTGGGGATGTGGAGGGACCCTCAATTTGGCTGTAGGCCACGGGCGGGCCAGGCCTGCGTGTGGCGTGTGGCGGATGTAGCAGGAGGTCGACATGGTGCGGGCGGCGCGCCGCCTGCGTGGGGCCAGGCGCCACGCACCCTCAGGGACCCCCCGGCCAGGGACGCCCCCGTCGCTCCAGTGGTCTCACCCRGGGGCTCTGCGCGGTGATTGGCTCCCGGTCACCCGCGGTGACAGGGATGCCGTGCTCAGTGTGGACCGGACTTCCAGAGGGAGAAGAGGCCAGCCCCGGCGCCGCCCTCCCCGCCGCTGGCTGAGCAGCGCCTCGTGCCATGGATTTGCCATGACACCGGACACTGCTGACGCGCGGCACGGCCAGCGGACACGGCAGGTCAAGAGGAGCAACCAGGGACAAGGACAGAAGCAGCGCGGAGGGAAAGCAGAAGTGCCCAGCTCTGTTCAGTGGCCCCAGAGGGCTGGTCGAGGCAGGAGACAACGGTGGAACCAAGGTTATCCATATTTTAAGCTGCAGATGGAGATAGGGAAACACGAGAAAGGAAAGTATTACATGGAACAGGATTCAACCGCATCTTCAACAAGTGGCTGGAGGAGGCAGCAGGGCCAGCATGGCTTTTCTGCGCAGGGCCAGCAAGGTCAGTGGGCCACCATGAGCGCCTGGCATGTTGAAAGCAACAAGAGCAACCAGCACCGTCAGCCTGGGCCCCATCGCTCAGGGCGGTCGCGAGGGCAGCGCAGCCCAAAAGAATCCTCACTACCCTACTCCACTAGCAGGAAGAGGCAGTCCAAGGCTGCCCACCCCACTCAGAAATGCTACTACTGCACTGTTTTAGGGGCGCAGACACAGCAATGTTGTTGGATGTTGGAAGGCAACAGCACTCAACCCCAGAGGAGGAATCTGAGGTACTGGAACATCCAGCAACACCGCTGGACCTCCAAGTTTCCAGTGCCGCCAAGGGTGCGTGAAGTCTTGGCCACCCTTCTTCGCCCCATGAACCTGTGGGGATGGTGCGCACGAGGGATGTGTGCACCCCGCAACTCGACCCAGTTTATCATGAATCAGGTTTACCAGGACATGCGGAAGCAGGAGAAGGAAGCAGCAAGCCAGGACGCAGCCGCATTATCTAACGGAGAAGAAGAGGAGCTGTCGGCATATGTCCTCAGAGAAAACAGCAACTCAACAGGGGCTGGGGACCCCGCTCCCATGGTCCCTTACCCTTTCACAGCCCAGAACAAAATCGCTACAGAAGAGGGAGAAGAGGAGAGCGGACAGCACTTGAAGTCTGAGTCTTTCTGCCAAGCTGATATCCAAAGTGACACCTAAAATGGAGCAACAGCACAAGGGAAGTGCATGACTTGTAAAATCATCAGCTATTAAGAGCAGGAAAGCTCCTGACTTTGAAGCACTCAAATAAATATATATGTGCACTTCTATTCCTGATGCTTACTGCCTAGTGATTTTTATGCTCTGAGACAGATACACACTGTTAGAAGAAAAACTAGGAAACCAAAAAGTTTAGTACTGTGTATGCCAAAGTGGTCAAAACAGCCGCCCCAAGAATTTGTCCTTTACATATTGTGTGTACCCTTCTGCATAAACACCTTATCCAAAAAGCTTTTGAGTACATGAATATTACTGAAATCAGAGGGTCATACATAGRTATTAAAACAAAAACAAAAATATATACTTAAGCACACAGAGTGGAGGCTTAATCTGKACATTAAAAATAAAGGGTATTTGAAACAAATGTATTTTTTGATAGCAGCAAACACTAAAATCTGCTTATCCATGGCTAACGTGTATTTTCTTATACATACACACATACATTGTATAGTATTAGGAAAATAAGTGCAAGAGAAAATAGAACCAAAAAAAAAACCATTTGAGGCACAACAGTTCTCTGACAATGCAAGCATCTTGACATGCCTCCAGTAGGGTTAGCCCTTCATCAAAGGATGAGAAAGAGGCTTAGTGGCATGTCCTAGCTTCACATTTTAAGCTGAAAGTACAGCCATAGGAACCATCACAAATACATTAGTATTTTAATCTCAAGGTGAAACTCAATCATGTGTGTCTTATCAGAAAGAAAAAACATATAACATAAAAGCAATGGTTAGAAGCTCTTTTTGCCTCACACCTGCTATTTAAAAGAGAAAAAATGCTTATTTGGGCTTGAAATTTAATAAAGGGTAAAGGAAAAATGGAGTTARTGGAAAAGACTGAGTCACTGACCTTTGTAGTTGCAGACAAAGATAAGGAAAGTGACATAAGCCTTTTCTAACTTTTATCTAAGTTGAGACAATGTCTAAAACTCATCTAGCAATAAAAGTATTCTTCTCTCATGTTTGTATCAAAAAGAAAACCAAAAGAGAAATAAAACCAAAGCTAACTGCTATTTTGGTATTGATGTTTTTGTTTAGAACAACTATGTATATATATATTTAAATTTCCTGAAACTGTGAACAAGAGTTAAGTATCAATGTAGATATATGGGTCTATTTTTATCCCTTTTTTTTCCAACTAATTAGTTAAAAAGTCTGAGCCTGAGACTTTAAATCTCACAGTTACTATGTTTCACTCTTTCTCCTTCATGTTCTGATTAATTTCTAGTTATGTAAACCTTCTCAAAATGTTAGACCTCACTTCTCACTATCAATACAAACCTCTCACTTGACAGAAATCCTCAGTTTTAGAAGCCATAGCTTGAGAAAATGCATGAGACAATATAATGTTCTGAAATGGGAGAAGGTGGGATCCAGACAGACTAAAGTAAGAAGGAAAGGTTTGATATTTCATAAATCAAATTAAATTAGCAGGAATTACTKCTACATTAGGCTTCTCAAACCCCTACTTATTTGAAAACTATGTGACTAAAGTTGTTCCCAAGCCAGTGTGCTTTTCATTCATTTTTTGTATAAGAAGTACTTAAAATAATGTTAATATGGAAAAACACAGCCTGAATAAATGTAAAGGTTATAGCCTCATAATTAGTATCCCATGGCTGTATATTCCTGTCTTTGAAAGGCTACAAGGTTTATCAAAAGTTAACAAAATGGTTATCAAAAATGAAATGTCACATGACCAGAAAAGATCATTTCACCAAAAAAAACAAGYATTTCAAACTGAATTCTTAAGTATTCTGTGTTCTCATGCAGAATGTTTCTTTTTAAATGTGACTTTAAATTCYCATATTAATATAAAAGTCTTTCTTTTCCTTTATGGATGAAGACAGATTTTTCTGATTATTAAAGAAAAAGAAGGGAGGTGGGGAATAGGAAGAAGTTATGTGCCCTATCAGGACAGTTTCTAAGATTGCCTGAGATTAGAAGAGGCAAACAAGTTTTTCTTTCACAMTTAATTCATAGTTGCCTGTAAAACTGTCTGGAGAAACTTTCTGAAAAAAATTACAAATGACAGAAAGCTAGTTATCATTCAAAAATTGATTTTGTATTAACCCAAATTATACTGTAATTATGAGATATTTAATTTGACAAAACATTCAATTCTAATGTGCAGGAAAATAACTGAATTCAAAGAAATGCAGAGCTTTTGGTGTAAAGGAAGATGTGTTAGTTCATACGAAGTTTGGAATAAGTACATTATCTGGCCATTTTTTGCTAAAATGAATGGTAGTGAAATAACTGCTGAYTTTTTTACTTACTATATCTTCATTGACTCCATTGACTTCCATATTGAAATTAACAGGAAGCTCACATTTCCTTGTTTTAGATTAATTGCTTTATTATCAGTTTTTAATCGTTTTCCAATTATAAAGACTGGTAATAAAGACTACMTGACTAATGCAGTTCATAGTGCTGTCATAAAATGGTGGAACTGATATTGTGCAACATGCGTTAGTATTAAAAATTAAGAGAGAATAAATTCTTGCTTCTTAATCTACCACTTCTTGGACCAGTGAAATAAAAGTGTCCTAAAATTTCTTTCTTTCTCTCTTCTCTCTCTCTCTCTTTCTCTCTTCTCTCTCTCTCTCTCTCTCTCTCTCTCTCTCTCTCTCTGTTTTGTTATGAAACTAAAAAAGACTGCAATATAGTGTATAATTTTGCTGTAGATGTCAGCTAGTCAGAATTTATTGCAGTATTTTTTCTCTATATTCAAATCAAGTTGTTGATACAAGTTATGTATCATCTTAAGTTCTGTGATGGATCATCAACACAGTATTGCTCACATATTGCCATGCAGGAGACAGTGTTTTAAACAACCCTGAATATGAGCTCACATACAGAGTTGAAATATCTTCAGAATATCCTCAGAAAAACTTTTGTCATTATTTATATCTACCTAAATCTTTCAGAAGTGTTTTTAATCTTGCAATAAAAGTTTTAAAGCCTAAGTTTTGAATATCTGATGTTTTGTTCTACTCCAGTTGTTCTTGTGATATAATTAGAAAAAGAAACTCTATGGGACTGCTCAATAATATAGCAGAGCATAGCTTAAATATTGATTTTTTTTTCTGTTTAAGAAGCTTCRGAAAAAAAGTTTATTGCATTTTTAACATTTCTATCTTCTCACAAAAGAAACTACAGTTAGATGAGTGCTGCCCTTGATTATCATTTTATCTAAAGAGCACAAAGACAATTTTCATTTTTAATTTATTGATATAGTCTACTGTAATGGATGTAATGGATASCAACAAGAAAAAAAAAATGAGTTATGAAATGAAATATGTTCCTATAGCAGTAAAAGTACATGGGCAAATTTGTGCTTTTGCACAATTTGTGTTTCTACACAATTGCAAGAATGTAGAAGGCAGACATTGGAAATGGTGAAAAACATAGGAAACAGTGAAAAGCAATAGCTGAGAGAACATCACAGTTTGCTTTCTTTTTTAAATATGGGCTAATGTGGCAAAATAGTTCCCTTTAAAATGCTCTTGCAGGTCAGAAGCTGCCCCAACACTGTAACTCTGTGTCAGTATTTTATAATGATCTTGTTCATCAAAGTACATTTTATAACTAAGATCACTTTTCCCAACACGCTGCATCTAATAATTTTAAACTGACATGTAAGTTCTTCCAAATATGTGGTCTATCAACAAAATGAGGATGTAAATTATTTATGTACAAAGAGAAGATTTCTTAACTGACCAATATCTCCTGAAATTACCTCGAATATGAACATATTGTGAACTCTATCTGAGCAAATGAAGCTTTTCTAATGTCAAAGCCTAGCTGACCTTAATGGACCATCAGATGTCATTTACGTAAACAAATAACAAAACCTCATTATGTAAAAAATCTAAAACAAAGATATATTTGAACTTTYTAATTAAGTATATGTTCAATTTGGTAAATGTAGCCAACAAGATATGGCTATGAATGCTATTAATAGCAACACCACCAACCTGCTGATACCTGTTTTTTTTTGTACAAAAATGAAGCAGAGAGGCTGTTTTTACTATTTCTGAATGTTTTGATAAAGACATTGGAAAACAGTCCTGTTCCTTATGAGGTCTGTAGTTCCTAAGATATCTCACAGAAGTATTTTTCCACCATCAAAGAGCAATTGAGAAGACTCAAATCTCTGGCTATGAAWAAAGACTCAAATCTCTGGCTATGAATAAACCTGAAAATATTGTCCAATAATCATTTATTGTATAGTTGTTTCTTTTTACTTGACTCTATGACTGATCAAATTATTTCCACTTATATAAGTGCTGGGACACAAAGACAGTATGGAATACAAATACATTTGTGCTTRAAACATAGGATAAGCTTTCTGAAGGCTTAGCTTTTTCACCTTACTATGCCGTTTCACTCCACTTGTCAAAGTAGAAGGAAAACACACACTCAGATTTCTAACCTGCTTGTACAGCACAGACAYGCTAAGCCTCTTGTGCTGAACGTCATAGTCACAGAGCTGGTTATTACCTTATGCATCAGTGAGTAACCACATGCAGCACAGCCTATTAGGATTCATCCCCTTTGCTTCTTGCTTCAAAGAGCACATTGTCTCCGAAGTTACAGAGATGCCACTTCAAACAATTTTTTTTATTCTAGGGATGCGTGTATGATGATTTATGAGTTCAAATTATCTTTAAATTGGGTCCTCCCAACAAGTTAAGCATCTCCCAGATTTTTTTTCTCTCAACAATCTCAATAACAGTGAGATGCTCCATGAAGCTAGAAAAGATACTGAAAAAAATTATGTAGTCTATATTTGAATAAATTAATTAATTAGCAATAACAAATATTATATTAAATAAATTTAATTAATTAATTAAAAGAAATAAAGCTAAATTATTGACCTATTTTCCTCAATAGCTATGATCTGGTTCATAGCAAATGTTCGGTCCCAGAATCCCTGCTGTGATGCGTGGATGACACAACAGTGGGTGTGGGGATGGACACTTGAAGGACTCTCCAGCTCCCTTGAGAAAACAGCAATAGAGTAAATGGAACAGGACTATTCTGAGAGCCTTTTAAAAGGGAAGATTAAGGATGTGTTCATCTTATTCTCACTTTCACACTGCTTTGGTATAAAAAAAGCCAATACTGAGAGAAATTTGGACTCCTCAGCACAACAGAGATGGAGAGAGCCCTGTAAAGGGCCAGAAAGATGACTAATGGATTGGAGTACATCACATGAAGAGAGGTTGAGAGAGCTGGGACTGTTTAGCCTGGAGAAGACAGGGCTCAGATATCTCAACAATGTGTATMAATACTTGATGGGGAGATTAGGGAAGGCAGAACTAGACTCTTCTCAGTGGTGTCTAGTGAATGAACAGGAGACAAATGAAATATGAACAATTCTATTTAAATATATAGACTTTTTATTATTTTCTTTTAAATAATTAGGGCTGTCAAGCACTGGAACAGATTGCCCAGAAGGGATGAGAAGTCCCCTTCCTTGCTGACATTCAAAAACTGGATGTGGACATGATCTGCTGTAGATATGAGGTTGGACTAGATTATCTCTAGAGATCCCTCACAGCCTCAACTCTTCATGACTCAGTGATTCTGAAAGCCATGTTTACCTGGCTTTCTATGACTTTGGCAATAGCTGCTAACTCAGTAGTAAAAGTAGGTACATTCTAAATGTTTTCCCCTGCTCTGATAAACCAACGCCTCTACTCTTCAAAAATAATTATAAAAACACAGCTGCATACTCTTACTGATATTATATAACAATACTGTTTTGCATTTACTGTCCTAGTGATAATCACAATAAATGAACTTTATAAAGGGCAGGAAAATTCACACATAGATAATACTTTAAATGAGGGATGAGGCTTAGAATACRCATCTGAAATGCAAACATTAAATAGTACTTGTAACAACTTGCAGTTGTTTCCATACTAATTTAATTTCAGGAATAGGGATAAATTTAAAAGAAATCCAAAATGTAATGAAAATTATTTTTGTGAGACATCCAAATGATTTATGTTCTATTATGTATTGATACCAYTACAAAAATACAAAGACATAACAGTCTTCAAACTTGGTGAAATCTAATCTAGGACTGCAAGCACTAGACTGTTTATCATTTTGTGCTTGCTGTCAGCCATTATTGCTACACCAGAATAGAGATTTGGGCACCTTGTTCTGACAGATGTTTAGAAGATGAGAATACAGTATCTGAAAATGATACACTTGTTTACAAAACGCTGCAATTAAATTACTTTCTGATCGCAGCCTTTTCCACCCAGGAGTTCTTCCTTCCTAGTAAGCATACACTCTGAAGCCATTTAGCTTATTCTCCCATTTCTTTAATCAGATCCTAAACCAGTTTCCTCTCTGATAGTCCCAGTGTGCCTAGAATTACCAACCAGTGAACTACCAACAAAGAATGCACATATGAAATACATGTTCACACATGTTACTACCCCTGAATAAATGGGCATGTTGATGGAATACAACAGTAAAACAGATGGAATAGAGAATGCTGTTGTGTGCCAAAGTTTTCAGACCTAAATGTACTATGAAATGATTCATATCTAACTTTAGACATCTACAGTGTCAGTTGTCCCCTGACCTGGCCCCAGACTCGAAAGACACTTTCTAGGTCACACAGAGCTTGGCTGGCTCCACACCTCATCCGCAGCACCACTAGATCTGGCCAGGTGACACAGGAGATTTCTGAGGCCACATGTGGTAGAAACCAGTGCAAAAAATCGACCCCCTTCCAAAGGGGATCCAACCCGGGGGCTTGGCTCCCCCCTAACGCCACTGGGGAGGCGGCGGCGGGAGCAGCTCCCCCGCGCGCCCCGCAGGTGGCGCTGGCGTCGCGGGGAGGCCGGGGCCGCAGCTTCTGCTGCAGACAAATGATTTATTCTTAATTGCAGCTTTTTTAATCAGATTCGAGCCTTTGTTCCTTTGCAGTGAATCCCTTCGCTGTTCAGAAACACCCCCTCTTGTTATGCACTAAATGGCAGTAGACTGAAAGAAGCAGTTACAAGTCCAAGATCGCCTTTTGCTTCCCCTCGGGAATGACGTTCGGGCACTAAGGCACTTCATTATTGTTTTGGCATATAAAATGGCATTTAGAAGGCACGCCAAAATAATAAGCGCCTTAATAGTTTGCCATTTAAGAGACAAAATGGTCCAGGAAAGCTTGACTAATGGACCAGTAACCATGCAGAACCTGAGTTTTCATCTCCAGTCCAATCTTGGCATCGTGAGTGGTGCCAAGTTAGTTGCCAAGCGCTTCTGAGCATCAATTGATTTTTTTTCTGCAGGTGAAATACTGATCTTAACGAGCTGTTTTACAGAGATGTCATAACGGAGAAGTTACATCAGTTATGAAGAGCTTAGAAAGTTGTGGATGCGAGAGGAATGCAAGTGTCTATGTAAGGTCCTCCCAGCCCTTCCGTGGGATGGGGAGTATTTCTAAAAGGTAAAAGCTAGCAAGAACTGTGGAAAAAAAAAAAAAAAAAAAAAAAAAAAAAAAAAAGAAGGGGAAGGAGGGAAGGAGGGAAGGAGGGAAGGAGGGAAGGAGGGAAGGAGGGAAGGAGGGAAGGAGGGAAGGAAGCTGGTCTCAGCCGCACAGATGAATGAGGTTTGGGAGTAGGAGGAGAATATTTCTGAGCCAGTAAAAAAACCTGGGAAGTGAAAAGCATCAGACGCCTGTATCTCACTGTTGGTGGGAGTACTGGGAAGTTGCTTTCCATCTGCTCAGCTCTAGTACATGGAGAGATTTAAAAAAAAAGAAAAAAAAATCCAACAGAACAATTTGCCAAAACTGAAACAAAGCTCAAGGTCTCACTGCCATTAACAACGACAACAAAGTGGGGATTCTGCTAAAATCAAATGAACCAATCAGCTTTTGCTGCTACTTCCATATAATTTATTTTTATTAGCATAAGTTTAGGGAAACTGAATTATCTCAAGATGACAAAGTCTGCATCAAGTTGCATCATATGTTCTAAAAGCATGCTAAAGATGTCTGTTATTTCCCACTGCTATGTGTTATACCACAAAGAGTGCACAAAAATGACTTGAACAGTATTTTAAAGAGACTAAAAAAAAAAATCCATACGCTCCTCTTCAATGGTATTTTCTGTACATAATAGGGTTTGTGAGTGCAAAACAACCCTGAGCATGAAGTACAGTGATGATTCTATCTCAAAACATAAAAAAAAAAAACCCAAAGAGATATGTTTATGGAGGTCCATATACTTGATGCAACTGTATTTGATAACCAAAACCACACACATACATGCACACACAAAATGCTACTGGGTTGAATCTTCTTGGGTTTAGGTTCATCAAAATATAGGCAAGGGATCTCCCTGTCCTTAGACATAAGAGAAGTCCTGTTTATTATCAATTGTTTGAGAAGCCACACGTGTGCTGAGATGTAATAGCAAATTTCAGGAACAGACAGTTTTGTTGGACACAAAACTAGCAAGGTTACAAAAGATGCCTGAGGATGACACATAGCTTTGGAATGTAGAGTTGAACAAACATCTATTCTCCTCTTAAACTTTTCTCTTCATAATTTTTCTTCTTTTAGGTAACCAAGTTCACACAGCCTTTTTAAAGGCCATTAAGTTTTCTAGTTTCTGTTGATTTTCAGCACAACTGAAGTTGCAGCTAAATCATTCTCCTTTTTCAGCGACCTCATTGGAAGACTCTATGTTGAAAACTGAACTGCCCAACTATCTGTATTTTATCCTTCCCCTGAGGCCCCAACCCAGAGTAGCAAGTAGCTAATTTGTTAGTTAAATATATTACAGAACCCAAGCCACATCAAACCTAATTCTCAGCTTGTATTAGTTCTTACACCCTACAGATCTCATACAYGTTATATAAAATCCAGAGAGATTCATCTTGAACTTGTTTTCACCAAGTTTCTCTGCAGCCTTGCCTAATTATCGAAGAGATGTCTCTAGAGAGAAAGTAATTTAATATGTTTTTCTAGTCACTACAGTAGCTGAGTCATAATACACGGTTTGTCAAATTACATCCTTTCTTTGGCTGCATGAATTAGTGTATATGTAGGAGAGATTCAGATAAAAGATGGGTTTGGGAAGAATAAATCTACTTTTAATCCAGGAAAGTATCTCCACTTTAGCAAAGAGAACTAAAAAACCCACTGTTAATATAACTGCTTTGGCAGAACATTTCTTCTGAAAAGATGCTCTGGTGTCAATTTTCTCTAAAAAAACACTTAGCATATTAAAGTAGCTTCAAAGTACTTTTTTTTTTTCTTTTTCATTTTTAAATGCCTAAGCACATACTTTGTTAAATCATRTTTTAAAACAGGAGTTCTTTAACAAGAAACGGGCAATTGCAATAGACACATTCAGAAAATACAACAATGCAGTAATATAGTGAATAGAAATCTTCTAGAAGTAGAAATTTAATAAAAATCATAATCTTTTAAATAAATACTCATACTGATTAAGATGGATGCCTTGGCCATGTAAGCTTCCAACTTTTAGATTAATTGGATATAAAGCTCTTCTGTGTTTGAAAACATTCTAGAGCTAAAATTAATTCACTCAGTAAAGGAGTACCCCTGATGGGTACTACTGAGGACAGGCTCAGATCTCTGTTCCTATCAATGTTTGACTGAAAATGTCTTCTTTTTTTTTTTTTTTTTTTTTTAATAGAATCATAGGACAGGTCTCTTTCTACTGTATGATTAAAATTGTGAGAAAAAAAAAGTCTATTTCTAAAAAAAAAAATAAAAATGAAGAGACCAAATAAGACGAGCATCCTCACAGAAACTCCTCACAAAGTTAAATGCCTGAAAGAATAAGCTAACTAAGCACTCAAGCAGAAGGCACAACTGAGGAGAGCCATGTGACTGGGGACCCTTCTAGTGATGCACATGCTCCAAGCAGTCAGCATTTCCTCTGGGAACCTGGAGCACYCTCGTTTGCTCTTTAGTGTTGGATTAAGCACAGATGGCAATGCACCAACCTTGTCTGCGCATGTTAGCCTGGAGAACGTGACCCGCATCTGTTTTAAGCAACAGAGTAACGTGTTTGCTCAAGGCAGCAGCAGGCATTGCTGAGTAATCCTTAGATTCATAGGAGAGCTGCTTTTTCTGGCCTCTGAGACTTCGCCAATGTGGAAGAGCAGGCRCTTCGTACGTGCTTGTTCTGAGATGAAAGATGGCTTTCTGGAACACAGCTGAAATGTCTATTTTGWCAGATTTTTGTGCAAAACACATGAAAATGTGCACATTATGTTGGAGGGAAAGGTTAGTGGAGTGCTACRCCATAGAAAAATCATTCTTGGTATGTCAAGGCAGCAGGCCATGATTCAAATGTGCACTTGAAATAAAAATCACAATATTTTACACAACTCTAAAAAGTATTTACTATATAAACATATAGTATTTTCTATAGAAYAAGATTTTTTTTTTTTTGGTAAAATAAACATTACTGCAAGTTTGTAATCTGCATTCCTACTTCTAAAATAAGTTCTAAAAGCAGCATTTGCCTTCAAGCTAAAAATCAAAGATGTACCAAATGACTAGAAATTAAGACAATATCTATAATGTCCTGAGATAGCTAGAAGCAGACCAAGATGTGGCATACTCCCAAGCATAGGCGGTCACCTTCATATTGATCTTTTTATTGATCTTTTCATAAAAAGCAATTCATTGCTGTTTATCCTTGAACCGTGGTTGCTAAAAAAATCCTAATTGCATAGCAAAAATGGGAAAAGGAGAAAGCCTCGAAGTACACTAYCCATGGCCTCCCATTGGACACAGGTCCTGGGTGTTTGCTGGTGACAAAAATTCTCAAAATGTCCTTTTAGCTTTAATAAGCACTTTTTTTTCCTTTAAAAGCTTTTCTCCTATTTCCTTCTGCATACATTTCTCTACAATAGTGGGCAAAATTGGTGGCACATAACTCCTCCTTTGTTCACATAGCTGCTATGATGAAGAAATAATGACCTTATGAATGAACCCAAGAGCCTCCAAAATTTTGGGGATTCTAAAGGCCAAACATGATTTTATTTTTTTCAATCTATATCTTCACCCTGAGTATAAAATGCAAACTCCTAATGTTAAAATAAAATAAAGTAAGGAAAAGTTCTCTTGAGTGATAACACTTCTTGTACAATCAAATCTCTAGGAGTTAAAAGACCACACATTTGGGACATTTGTAGATAGAAATGCCTGTTAATCAAAGTACATTTTACCAAAATCAGATTTTCTGTCTTTTTTTCTTTTTTCCTCTTATTTTCTTATTTTAGCATTGTGGTTACCTTGCATCAGGACAGGATATGATCATGGAATGGAAAATCTGGCGTGTTGTGCCAGAAAGATTGAGGCTTGATGGAAACAGGGAGCAACTACACATCATTTATAGAAAATGCTAATTTTTAAGCATTTCTATTATCATACTATGTACTTATCTTTCAARGAAAATCAATTCTATAGCTCTCAGAAAGCTCAGTTACCATGACCTGAAATTCAGTACTTAATTTCAATACAATATAGCTTCTCAAAGTCTGTTCATAAAACTCTTTAAACTGATGAATAGAATTAACTTGCAGTCCAGTCTTAAGAGAGCCTTAATCTTTCACAATGCATTCAACTCTTTTATACTATACTTTTTCACTGCTGCATTACAAGGCAAATAGGGTATAAATTCCACACATTCTGAGGAATAGAGAAAAAGAGGATTTGGACAGAACATTAAATCATTTTTTAATAAACATCTCTTGAAGCACATCCTCACACCCTAATAAATGTATCAGTAGATAATATTGCTAGCAACAAGACTTTTTTTTTTCCTCTGAAATTTCAACACTTTGCTCACACTTTCATGAAAAATCAATATGCTTTTTGAGATTGTAGTTGAAACGGGTAATATTTTTCGTGAAATCAAGCTGTGAAGCCAAGTACTAAGATCTAATAAAAAAAATAAAAGAAAATTCATGACAACTTTTTCTGGTTTGTTGTGAAGTACTTTTGCATAAAAGATAGGTTCGTGATCAAATAATCTGACACTTTTTTTCCACAGAACTCTACAGATATTTCTACTTTCAAGTTATTAGTATCCAATGTCATACTGCATGCATTGTTATTAGAGTTTTAGCAGAGACCACTATTTCTCTCATTACGGAAAAAAAAAAAAAAGAAAAAATAATTGAAAAAAAAGAAAAAAAACTACTGCCTTGGACAACTTCAATCCTGTTGTTTTTGTCTGATGTCTTTCACAAATATGAATAAAGTAAATGCTGATCAAATACAACCAGGTCAATAGGACTTCTGTATCAAAATCAACACATTTCAGAGCAAGTGAGGGCAGAGCAAAGCATTTTGACACCCTCAGGAAGGTGGCATTTCCTTTTCTGCTCCTCTCCTGCTGTTCCTTTGAATCCCACACTGCTCACCATTCAGCATGTTTGCAATGCAGGAAGTATCTCAGCAAGCCTCACATTTTGAAAAAATGCTTTAGCTGGACTCTAAGGTGGGGCAGATGCTTTGAGGAGAACCTCTGAGTGAACCATCTCAGTGACAGATGCATCCAGAACCCACAGCCTAGCAACTGCAGCCCCCGGCCTCCTCTGCAACGCTCTGGGCTTCCGCCAAGGCCGGTACCATGAGCACTGGTGCTGAGGCTCATGGCTCAGCTTAGGGCAGGCTGGGATCATTACATGCGGTGTGAGTCAGGGCCACTGTTGCTGCAAGAGCTCCCACCACTTCCCTAGACCGTCAGGTCGCAGTGGCGCTTCGGCAGCAAGGCATGTAATTACTGGCAACACCACAGACTCTCCTTCCTCAGGATGTCACATTCCAGACGTAGCAGACTGGTGTTTCCAAAGAGCTGGGTCTGGCACTTAGGGTCACAGAGCAAAAGGCAGGACTCGAGGGCTATGCTGYAGCTCTAACTTTGCTCTTGTGAGTGCATATGCAGAGACAGCAGCCAATAACACTATCATCTCCAGCCACGTCATTACATCCCCTTGCTAAAACAGGATTTATGATAGTGAGCAGGGCCCTACAGATAAAGCCTTAATTGCTTGTAATTAAGAAACCTGAGAGTCATTCTCTCTCTTTAGCATTCTGACCTTGTTCAATTCCCCCTCAACTGTAAACAGCACAAATAAACACAGCTAAAAAATACGTATGAGAGGAAAAGGGAAGACATGTAGAAAAATGTTGACAGATATCTACTTAAGGCACAYAAATTGAAATTGCAAAAAGTTTTAATAACTCCAGTCCAGAGTAACAAAGTAGAGATGTCAGTACATTCGACGATGTCTGTCGAAGTAAAACTAGGAAAGAAATCAAGACTCAAATAAAAAATTATATAATCAATATAAAAAAAAATCCTGAAATTGATGGAAATTTTAAAAGAAAAACAAAATAAAACAAAAAAATTAAATCTAACTCTACTTCAATCATCTTCTTTTGTATTTCTCTAAATGTAGTACTGTGGATAAATCTGGATTTCCACGCTGATATCCTAACTTTCCTGGTCAGCTTTGCAAAGGTAACATCCAAGGTATGCCCTTTAAGACTCTAATTTCTCCATTTCTTGCTATTCTCTGAACAGCACTGGTCCTCTATAAATTTGGTTCTTGTTTATAGCACTCATCTTCAATTCTCATCTTGTACATCTGAAAGCAGGTTCTGGTTCTGCACTGCTTGTTTATAATACTAAATTGCTAGATTAGTTTAGAAAGTTTAGTAGGATGGATAACAATCCCAAATACATTCATTTCACTAGTGCAGATACAACTGCAGTCTTTCCAACAAAATTCATTTGCCAGTTATTGACTTGCTTTTATCATAGAAAAAAAAGGCAAATCTCTTAATGACATTCAAAAATTATCAAATTATGAAATTCAGGCTCACATAGATCAACACAAGCATCTCATGTGACCTTATATCTGTCCGCCCTTAATTGAAGTAATGGGCTTTTTGCACAACTATCTCAATCAATTACTTTTCAGATTCAAGGTTAATAAGCTTAACTAAGTAAAACCAAATGTGGAATGTAGCTTACAGATTAAGAACTTATATATTTGAAAATTTATATGCTTGTGTGTAGGCAGCAAAATTTATCCCCTTTAAAATGACAGCCTACAGACTTTGCTCAAAGTAGACCTGAAGATCTACCTGAAGATCTACCTGAAGTTCTACATTGGATGTCATTAACTACAAACTAAATCCTACACTAAGTATCATAAGTAACAAATTGAATCTCCTTTCCTCCCATAACACTACAAATCAAAAACAATTCTATAAGTGATTTAGGTTTTCTGTTTTGATAATATAAAGTTCAAAATGTTTATTAATTGAAGAACATGACTAAGTCCAGCTGAGCAGTCGCTAAAAAATGTAGCTAAGAAAGAAATCTCAAATACAACTGAAGTTAAAAAAAAAGGTCTTTCCTTTAGTTTAATATGGCAATCAGTAAGGTCTTTGTCACCTTCCCAGTTACTTTAGTATTTTATTTTTGCTTTGATTTCCACTCAAAGATCTTCTGTCAGCATTTTGGAGTATCTCATTGATCTTTCTGATATAGATCAAGCCTGACAGAAAAGTAAATTGTTTTCTGATCTCGTCATTAAAATACTTCATCCCTTTTTCTTGTTACTTTACAGTATTGATCCGTGAGATAGCTATAGCTTTAAATACATGACTTAGAAAAACACTGAATATTAGTAGCTCATTAGTTCCTCTATGTCTCTAGAGAGATCTAAAGCATCTTTACAGATGGCTCTTGTGATAGTGTGCTATACCTTTCTCATACTGCATATATTAAAGGATAAAATTCCCAGTTTCAATGGAATTTGACCCAGTGCAACTGGAAACATCATGTAACTAACAAGAGCAATGACTTGCACTGTATRTATATAATGATAGAAAAAAAAAATCTGTTCTTATTTGGCAAGATGCTTTTAAACCCTGGCATATAGCATGCATCTGCTAAAGAGGCACAATGCACAACAAAATAGCTATAAAATAGCTGTTTTTTCTGAAGTTAAGATTCAAGATAAAGAAATTCTATAATGCTACAAATTAAACAAACTTCTTGATTTGACATTACTAAGGCTGAAGGTTGAACATTAACGTATGATATATGGAAACAATATTTATTACTACCCATTGACAGAGCTTAAGTTGATAAATATTATGTATTTTATAAAACATAATCAGAACAATGTACTATTTGTAATACAATGGTATGACAGTAGCATTCAGACTCACAGTGCTGTTCACCTTTAGAATCAGCTTTGAGAGGAAGAGCTTGTTAAGTATCTGTCAAGTGTATTTTTAAGTAATGTCTGCAGAAAGGGATTTAACATGGTCATCAATAGAGGACAGCTGAAGACAAGGCAAGCATCAGCACTACATCAACATTTTATTAAGCATGAAGAATCTACACTAATCTTTAATATTCCTTCCTTGAGTTCAGAACAATAGATTAAGCTGTTAAGCCTGTTAAACAGGAGTGTTATTTACCTTAGGTAGCCCACCAGTCACAGGAAGCGTTCTTGGCCAAGAGATTTCAGATTTTCCAAGTGCTACTTTCAAAATACTATTGGCAATACCAGTATAATTATCTTCATCACAGGAAAGAGAACTCCCTTAACTGTTTTTTTGTGCAGAAATCAAAATTCACTGTCTGGGAGGGATATGTTCCTTGACAGAGACCCCATAGTGGTCCTCTTCTCATTTCCTGGGTTTTACAAACATTGTCCTGCTCTGGGCACTGGCAGACTCTCAGTGTCTCATTATTAGCCAACTATAGAAAAATAATTATTTGAACTAACCTTACATGATAAACACCATCAATTTTCAAGTTAATTAAGACTGCAGAACATGTATTTCACCTCATAAAAAGCCTTTCCTAACCAGATGCTATGCTTGCAGACTCTCCTTATATGGGATAATTTGGTGAGAAAATTGCGGTGTACTCTGTGAGATAGATTAACTTTTATGATAGACTATCGACTATGGACATTCCCAAAATATTCTCCAAATTAAATTGAAATTTGTAAACAACTTGAATGTCTAGGAAATTTAATTTTGATTTAAAAAATAATGTAATTTGTATAACTTTTCCACACAAAAGTGCATGTTTTGCTTTTTAATTGCTCCTAATAATATACATAGATGATAAGTGATCGAGGTCAAAAGCAACCTCACTTGGCCATGCATACTTTTAGTTGTGTTTTTTGTTCTAAGTTCTTTTGCTAACAGAGATGAATTAAATGCAGCCGTAGCACACTCACCTTCCACATTCTCATCTCCTCTCGGGGAGTTCATGATGCTGAGACATCATAAGATTGAGCTATAAAATATTTTACAGAGTGGGGGATTAAACTGATATTTCCATTTACTTGTTTAAGTTTAAAATTTCTCTACAACTTATTTCTGTGTAACTTACTTGTGGTGCACTAAATGAGGGTACCAGAGTAGCCATGGTTGCCAGCTAATAAGATGATTATTTTCATCATCTGTAGTGCTTAATTAGAGTAGATCATGTACCTGTAGGCAATCAAAAAGAGAAATCAAAAGGACCAAGTTAATCAGATTAGAATTAAAAACATCTACAGGAAGGGTCTTCAAATATCAGAAGTTAGCTTTGAAGAAAGGGCCATATGAAATAAATACAACTCTCGGGGGGGGGGGGGGGGGGGGGGGGGAGTGACGCAGCTCATGGGAGAGAAAGCTTTCAGTTTAAAACCTGAAATATAAAGGGAAGCTCTTCGAGGAAGAATGTTCAAGGCTTTTATTCATAATGTTATAGTTCTAGCTCACTTCCTTCCTTCGTGAAAAGTATTTTTCTGATGAGTATATGTGTCCTAAATAAATAAGACACATAGAAGATATTCCAAGGCTAGTCATGGACTCACAGAATCACTATGTTTGGAAAAGACCTGTAAGATAATTTGGTCRAACTGTAAACAGTTCAACATCAAGCCTAATAAACCATGTCCCTAAGTGCCTCATCTACACGTTTCTTGAACACTGGCAGCGATGGTGACTCCACCACTTTCCTTGGCAGCCTGTTCCAAAGCTTTACAACTCTTTCTGTGTAGAAATTCCACCTATTGCCTAACCTGAACCTCCCCTGGGGCAACTTGAGGCCATTTCCTCTTGTCCTATCAGTAGTTATTTTGAAGAAGAGATTGACCCCCACCTCACTACAACCTCCCTTCAGGTAGATATTTCCTTTCAGGTAATATTTCACATCAAATGCTTTATGTTTGAGAGGACCTTTTCAAAATAATAGTCTTAATTGCAGAGAGGTTTTTATTTTAACTAGTTTTAATGATCCCCGAGTCATACATTTGAGTTTCTGCTTGCATACTACCAAAAAGAAAAGTAGATGGAATGGAAGAGAAACTGTGTAAATGGAATGTCAGTTTCTGTATTCTCAATACATACGAGATACAGCAACAAGGGACTAAGCACCAATGCAAAATAGACAATGTCTTACCTTTTTATAGAGTCTCTTCTGTACAGGAGCTGCTACGTGTAGCTTATTTTTTTAGTGAAATATTTATCACAGGTTCTTCTTTGCAGCTTCTGGAACCAGAACCAGATATTAGCTTCATGAATACGGATTTTGGTCTGTTTTCTCTTCTTTCCTCTTGATTTCAAGGTCTTTTATTTTTTTTTCAGTATGAGCTGCTTCCATTCCTGCTGCTATTGCATGCATTTTTCTTTCAGTAACCTCTCCAGGAGAGGTGTCCTATTTCCCTTTTGTTAGGAAAAGGTTTTTTATGATAATAATAATAATAATAATAATAAACAGAAATATAAACCGTAAAGCAAAGAAATATAAAGAAGGAAGAGAGAGGATTTGAGATGCTAATTTTCCTGGAAATAATCCTCAACTAGATCACTAGAATAAACTTTTAAGAGTGAAGACTGAAGGGGAGAAGATACCCTCTTAGCTGCCACATTTCATATTTTGATGTATAAACGTGAAGGAAAATTGGTAATTTAAGGAAACATGTGAAACACAATGGCTAAGCAGTGGTAGAAGGATGAACAGACAGTTGTATCCAGTATCCTCTTAAGTCTCCTAAAATAAAATATTAGCACTTGTGAGTCAAATCTCTGAGGAGGTGTATTGCAGTCATAGACCCTCTACAGTCATGGTGAATTAACTGCTTGGGGATTTATGAAGCCCAATAGTAACGTGATCACTATGCAAATAAAATGTTTCAGGGTAATGTGATGCTCAAAGATGGAGTTATGAGACAGAGTGATATAGTTACCTGAGATAAGGAAAGGGTTATCTTTATATTCCTACTATACAGTTATGTTGTAGAAAGCAGGTCTGGACTGGATGGTGACTGGAACTAAACTGAACATGCCAAACCAGTCTAAAACAAATATTTTTTCCCCTAATAAAAGATGGATGTAATTGCTGTGATACACTGTGATACACTGAGTTTGAAAAGAAAAAGTCATTGTTAAGGGATGAGAGACCATGGRCATCAGGTACAACCCCCAGACTCTACACATGCACACCAACACTGTGCCTCTATCCTGAGGAGAGGCAGAGGCTAGTATATTGCAAACCATTCCTAGGGCATGAGTTAAACCAATGATTCAGAGGGTGGACCTTCTCTGGCCATGCTTTTATGTGGCACATACTACACATGGGCGATGAAACTGAAATCAAACTCTTCTAGTTTATTGCTCTGATTGAGAGAGAAAGGAAGGCTGAGATAAATGAGTTTTCAATTCTTCTTTCTTTTTTTTTCTTTTTTTTCCATATTGGAGAAAGAGCTCAAAGTGTCTTTCATTAGGTGCACAAATGAAAAAGTCTCTAATTGATCCTCCTGGGCACTGGCAGCACTCACAGACAGAGAAACGGTAGAAATGCTGTTGACTTGCTACAGAGAGGAAAGATTCAGCTTTCAAACGCATCTCAGCATAGTATCAAAGGGTATTTGTAGACAGGCAGAGAGCGCAAAGTTTGCATCTATCTGCAATTAGAAGTTCACAGAAGGCTTGCGAGAGCTAATGCCTGAATGCTGAGCAGACACGAATCAGAGCTGCAAGGTACTTGACATTTTGACAGTGTTTTTTGCAGGCCTTTAATGAATGTATAAAAGTGCGGAGCAAATGATGGGATTTTTCTGAAGAATAAAGCTGTCTAAGCAGGAGATAGCCATGATGTGTGCTCTCCAAGAGCAATGAAAAGAAATAATCAAGTGCACAAAATTGGGAATTTTCTGTGAGTCGTCATGACATATTTAACAGTGGGCACTCTCCTACAGAATATTGTGTCTGACTTTGATCATCTTAGCAAAAAATGATTTTAAAACTTTAAATACTTAAGTAGGCTGTTGCACTGTGATCCCTTTGTTAACTTCATCTTCATTCTGGGGCAGTCCTCTCCAATTAGGCACTAAAGTTACACATTCCTGACTTGCGAAGACCGAGAGGAGAGATGGGAAGTGAAAAAGAGAAGATGACCAAAGCTCTCAGTATTGCCAGTATTGTAACAAAGTGATYGCCTAAAGGTCTAAATACCCTCATCTTCCATACAGATTTCCCTGGGCTATTGAAAACAGCGCTTTAAATACTGCTTGTTCTGTTCATAGCACCAAGTTCCTGCAGACACTGGTGCCTGGGAGCTGCTGTTAACACACACTGTCCCCATCCATGTGGGTTACTGGAGCTGACTGCAGGCAGTAACTGGCATCTGCCATCAGCTCCTGCCCCTTTCAGACAGGTCCCACAAGGTTTTGGCTCCCTGCAGGCGCCATGGCTGCCCCTGGACACCTCAACTGTCACTTCTGGAGGGGGACGGGTGGTCATGGGACTACACAGGCCCCTGCAGGGCCGCCAACCGCCATTTTGTGTATGGTGGTAACAGGGCTGTGGCTGCTGCCATGTTGTGTCAGATCATGACATGGCAGCCTCAGCCCCTCCACATCATTCCTGCCGCAGCCTTCCTAGCCCTGTGATTTTTGTTTGTTTTGTTTGTTTGTTTTGTTTATTTTTTTTTAACTCAGGATCATGGTCAGATTGGCAAGTATAAATTGTAAAATATAAGATGTTATTATTCTTCCTTTTTTTTTTGGTCAAACATTTCTTCATTCTCTTGAAAACAAACAAACAAAGATAATAGTGGTAGAAAGCTTTTCTTTCCAATGCCCTGTTTCTCCAGCTCCCTTCACACCCTTTGTAAAATGATAAAAGCCTGCAGTGGCACAGGGAAAGGGAAGCTTTGATATACCCAAATATATGAAGGGAATGAGCTGCTGAATGCTGAGGCAGCGTGACACTTTCTCCCTGCCTGTGCAGAGATGGAAGAGAGTGAGAGACATACACTTGACCTTGCAGCAATGTAATTTTATTTGTAACACCTCCTGTGGCAGCTTTAATTCCAGGAAGAGACTGAAGAGGTGGGAGGATCGTTCTCTGTGTAGCATCTACAGTCAGAGTAAAATTCACCCCTTTGCTCAGAAACATTGTTTTTTATTTATAGAGACTTCTAATACACTGGGCCATAATCAGCCCTCTGAAAAGGGTCAGCATGAGTCCTAGTGATTCAATCCTATTTAAAAAATAAATTTGTTAAAATCAGCTTCATTGTCCTTAAAGTTGGAATAAATAAAAGTTCTGGTAATGTGATATTGTATGGGTAAGCTCTTGGAGGCAGATTTTTTTTTTCCTTTATTGTGCTATGGAAGGTTTCCAATGTGGGTGAACAGTAACTACTGCAGGGTTTTTTTTTTTTTTTTGATTTTTTTTTTCCTGCAGGAGACTGTGGAGTGAAAAAATAAATGTTCATTTCTAACATCCCTCCTCATCCCTGAATCCAACATCTGTCACTGAATGAATCAGGGAAGTCAAGCACCGTTGCCTTCCTCTTAATCCTTTGACACATCCATAGCTCACATACTCACACAACAGCTGAATTCATTAGGTATTCTTTTAGAGACTGTTTGATCACGGAATTTCATTGCAGTAGCAGAAACTTACTTCATTATTAATAATAGCAACAACRATAATGACAAAAGCAGCATCAATGCCGCAAGCCAGAAGAGCTAAGAAATGAGAATACAAACTGATGATCCATCATGACTGTTTCAGGCACTAAGTGTGAAGATGAGCTTGTGAAGCATCTGACTGCTATTAACAGGGATATTCCATCATCCTGATTTGAAAATCAAACCAAGATTTCAGTAGCACCATCAAAAGTTAATTTGGTTAATTTTATCTCTGAGATGAGGTTCACTATAAAATCAAGCTATTTCCGACTCAATTCTCAGTCAATAAATAATCTTTAGGSATCAGATGGGGAAACTTTACAGGTTAGTTCAAAACCCTTTCTCTTCTGAGCGTGTCAGGTCATGAGAGGTAAAGTGGATTTTCTATGAATATTGCAGAAATGGAAATATCAGATAAAAGCACAGACTAGAGTAGAAAGCACATATAATCTAAGAAGCTGTCTTTAGAAATTTGGAGATAAGTATTTTGCAGCCTTTCTCTCTCTGAAATGACAGCAAACTATTTTTGGCTCCCACAGTCACATGTTTTACTCGCTGCTAAACGCTGCAGTCAGAAGTAGGCAGAGGCAGCTCTGTCTAGCTTTGGATTTTGCAGACCTGCAAGCAGGTGCTCTCCACGGGGCCATGAGACTTCTTGCTGTGGGGAGGGCTCTTCTTCTTTTACATCAGCCAGGATAGGTGAGAGGGCAGGGAAGTGACAAGGACAGCTTACCCCAAAAAGGGACCTTTTTCCACAGATCAGAGATCTTATGCAGATGCCTTATTTGACCTACTTGACCATAGGTTCTGCACTGTATGGTGGCTACTGGGAACCTTTTCATTTTCCCACAGCTTCAAACACTGCAACTGCTCCTGTGTTTACATTGTCTAAAGAAAGCATGTACTTCATTTCCTCAATCAGAGAGGCTGTAACAGACATGTAGTGCAATTTCAACACTGTTGGTTGTCTGTTTATCCTTACCCTGTATTGGTCTTCTGCCTTTTCCGAGCTTCCAAGTTTAAGTTTGGAGCGCTGATGGTACACACTAAATGTGAAACTAAACCCTTTGGGGACTATATCACAGAATAATATATACAGCGAAGGAATTTCTCACCAAAGACAGAAATGTAAAGATCAGCAGGGAGATACTCTTAATGTACCGTTTTACCTGCATTCTTATCTTCACTCTTCCTAGTTTTAGATTTTGTCAACAGGGACCATTTTCTGTCATCTTAATTTGGTCTCTTCCTTCATGTATTTGCTCTGTTATTAAGTAAAATCGTCTTTTAAAACACATTACATCACTCTTTTTTCTTGTTAGAGTTCAGAAGAAAGTTCCTTGCTGGCTTGCTYTCTTTATAGCAATGATGAGTTTCTTTACTTGCAATCACTACTGTTAAGTGTCCCAATTAGTACAAAATATTTTGCTGCAAAAGGGACTATATGTCCAATGGCCTTTGTCCATTACAATGGCCTTTGTCTTAAATGCAATCTTTTCATTATAAAGTAGTCTCAAATACAAAAGAAATGTTTAAATCTGGAAACGGTGAGGTTTTATAACTTTATACAAGCCTATCCCTAGCCAATTCCACAGCATATTCTAAAAAGTCTATGTTATGTTGTTTAGTTGGTTGGTTTGAGATTGTTCACAAAATATACTAGGTGTAGGAGTTTTTGTGTTTTTAGGGCTTACTAAGGTAGAGAGCTTAGCGAAAGTAGATGATATAGTATAGCATAGGGCATAGAGCACAGGGCATGGCGCTCGGAAGATCTCGCGATGTCACGGGAGTTAGGAGCATAATTAATTTATGCAGTTTACTGATAACCCCATGCCATACAAGGCGAAAAATTGAAATTAGTCTCCTGATTGGGCAGTAGGTGAGTTTACGCATTTCAGCTGGAGAATATAGGCAGACTGAACTGCGCAATGATCGCCATTTTGCCGCATCCCCCATACTGGTATCTGTGCTCTAGGGCCCTGGGGTGAGGACAACCCCAGGTCAGTCCAGCTAGCAAACGAGGCTTGCTGACCCCTGTCAGCAACAACTAGGGCAAATGTAGAGTCCTATACATGGCACAAGATGTAGTCATAACATGCATCAGGTTGTTGTTTATGGCTTTTTAAAAGCAAAGCCTCTCATTTATCAAATGCATTTTGTTTGTTTGTTTGTTTTTCCCTTGGTATCTGTGGCAAACAGAAACCTTTACAAGTCAATGTTTTATTAAAGCATATTTTGTCTTCTGAAATAGTTGTTTCTCTTAGGAAAGATATGCCTATCTAATACCATCAGCCATCCTTTTATTACAATGAAAAATATTCTTTAACTTCTCTAATTTTCTTCATGTTTAGATTCTCTGCAGATATCATTAGTTTTCCTTCTTTGGTTATCTCAGAATCTACTGTCTTTTATCCTTACCATCAGAATTTCATCCCACTCTCTTGTGATCACTTTTTTCTCTCTTCTGTCATTCCATATACAATTGAAAACTTCATTGCCAGCACTTAAATGTATTCATAGTGCGATGCTTATCCAAAACTCTGCTTCCAGTTAACACAGACTATTTTTGTGCTTCTTTATTACATTTTTTTTTTTGCCGCTTTTTTGCTTCGCCTATTAGTGTTAATCATCTTCCCTCATTCTCTTCATTATAACTGGCACATCTCTTTGCTTCTAATATGCCCATCTCCTCTGTATATGTCTAGTAAGAACTTTAGGAGATGCTCCAAGATGCATAAACTACATTTTATTTTGAACTCACTAGCTTTCTAAATGAAGCACAACATTAATWTTCAACCTGCTCACATGCATTTCAATACCATTTGATTTTCTCAGATTTTGAACAAATTGCACTTGCAGTATTTCCTYAGTGCTTGTTAGTATATGTGAAGTGTATAGTCTGTTCACTCAGCTGCGAACAGGGAATAAACTGTCGTTTTCTTTCTTTGGAGAAAAAAATGCAGGACATAWTTTTCTGGTATCTCTAGGTCATTTGAAAATCACAACTTTTAACCTCCCCTATAACAAAGTCCACAACAAAGAAACTCTTCTTCATGAAATCAAACTTTCAGTGGAAAATGCCTTTTAAATTTTTTTTTCATAAAGAAGATAAAACCCTGGGACTGTTTTTTTGCCTTGATTTATGTACATCTTGATGAACTGCGTGGAAGATGGGTGAGAAAAGGAACTACTCTCATATACCTTTCAATCCTTTGCTGATGGGAAATGGAGTCATTGATTGCTGCATAAATTGTTTTGACTGAAGTCTCAAGCACAAATGTGTCCAGCAATGCTTTACAAAAAGGTGAATATTTTTGTACAGCAGAGAGAGGCAGGAGTAGGGCTAAAAAGTTTATTGACAAATAAAATGACTTTTTCTGCCCCTCAGCAAGATCGGTTTTTAGTCAAGACACATGTATAATATARGCATATTCACTTCTGGTTCAAAAAAAATTTATTTTATTTTTCTCCCCTTTTTCCTAAGATAAAAACTGTGATCACAATCAATTTCCTCAGCCTCGCTGAAATGTTCTAAAAACATCTGTGGGAGAAAAGTACAGCTTTAGATCAAATTGCTTTAAATACTACTTGCTAGCTAGTGGCACTTTAGGGACTAAGGTAAGGAATTGAGCATGACCTCATGTGAATTGCCTGTTTACCAAGAAAGTGGCTGCTGAGCATTGACCTAGAACAGCTAAATATATACTATTTTTGCTAACATTTGCTGTCACTGGATGTACTATTCTGTACTCTTAATTTCACTATGGAATCATTTTATAGCTGCTCAATAGCTCTAATAACTGGTAAGAGTATGTACTGACTTCTGCCTTATCTTCCAAAATCTTACAAGGGTAATTCCCAACCAAAATTTTACCAGTGTCCAATATCTACTGTATCTGGAAGCATTTGTGGAATGTTTGTTTCTGCAGACTAATCCCAAAACCCTGCACCTGGCTGATGACCAGTCTACTCTCTTATAGCACGGTCCATTTTCCCATGTTGAGTTGAGCTGAATCACCACAGAAGTCTTTCTGTCACTTATCTTCCCATTGGGGATGACTAGGAATTACATAATGTTGTATGAAGGGGAAATATAAGAAACACTTTCTAAGGGATTGGAACCTTTTTGGTAATGTATTTATGGTAATATTCCTGGATGTGCACCAGCTGTTGAAGATACATGGAAGGAACATACCAACAAACAGTTAATGCACCATGCTCTAACTTATTATTTTGATAAGTTTTTTTCCAGAACAATAAGGGCAAACTGCTTTTGGAATGGAGAGGCATAACTGTTTTTAGAATTAACTACATGAATTTGCATCAGCTGGGAAATTATTCTAGGCTATGTTTTACAGTATATTAATAATATGTTCATAGCCCTCACTCAGTAAGCATTCTTCATGAACATACTTATGTTTGGGAATTGTAACTGATAATGTATTTCATACCTTATACATCAGATTTACTGTTAGAAACATTGCTCTGAAATACTTCATAAGATGAAAACACAATTTGGATACTCTTACCTTTAAATTAGAATGCTTGAACCTATTTTAAAGAAGAAAAACCAATCCCTTTTCTCACTAAAGGATTAGAAGAGTTTTATGGAATCAGATCTGCTTGATGAAGGGATACTGATGCATCAGCTACAGACCTCATTCTTTTCTAAAGCTGTTGCATTAAAAACATGTCCATTTAGTTTAAGCCATCTGCAAAAACAAGTTGCTAGGTACAAATAGCTACATAATTACTTAAGTTGTATTTTGATGCTAATTTGATGCTAGAAAATAATTCCTTTGCGTACACAATCCTTAATATTGACTTTAGAAAACATACATATCTTTACCCCTGGCAGTGAACTATGGATTATGTTATTTATTTTGAAAACTACCTTTCTATTTTGATTTAAGTTAACGTACATACCAAAGAATTTTGAAGAAGAATCTGCATGTTTAAACGTCCTTGCATTTGTCAGGTATCTAGAAGATTGATTGCTTTTTATTTTGATATCTTTTACTTTGTGCTTTTAAAATGGGRCTTGTTAACTATCATGTATCAACTGGATACCCAGCACAGAAAAAATGGTTTTGTGACATAATCAATGGCATATGCTCACAGATATACATACTGAAAGCACCGTGTTTGACCCTGTCAACTCATGATACTTTTCATTCTTTATTACTTAGTTAGATCCCAACAGGCAACATACCTCAGTTTTCTAGCTTGCATGTGCATGCACTTATCTCATAAATATATATCCGCTCAGATCAACCTGCCTATTATTATCTGAATACCGACCCACAACATAGTACCCAAACTAAGCAACAGACCTAAAAATGATACCTTGTAACCACGGTTAATAGATAGAAGCTTATGAAAGAAATGGGATGTGTGTAACAATAAGAAAATATCACATGCATAGCACAGGATCTTACGAATATCAACATTCTAAACAGAACTTTTTGAAGAATATTATTTTTTAAAGCAAGAAACAAAGATCTTGTTTTCTTTGTTGTAGTTTTGCATTTTATTTTAAAGATAATTTGGAGCTTATTAATGAGGGAATGGTAATTCTCATCACCTTGAATATTCTAACTAACAAGCAAACTGGCTGGTACTGCATACTGTACAGTCCTCTTGGTGTTACCAGGTTTCTCCTGGCAACTGTCTTGCGTGATGTTTTTATGATCTGAAGATGTCTTGCAGGAATAAGAGGATTCATATTTGTTTTTACTCTGGGCTAATCTGAAAATGCAAAGACAGGTTTGCAGAAAGGAATTTTAAGGTACTAAATCATGACAGTGTCCTATTTTTCCTTTTTCAGGTGCCTAAAGCCTTGTCAGGTGAAACAGAGGCTGCAGATTGTATCTGCAGTGAATTAAGTGAAACTCCTGTCAGTTTTAGTGGAAAGGATCCCTAAATGCAGTTAAGTTTTAGTTCACTGCTTTTTTTGAGGGCCTAATCAAAAATAGGAACACTAAGTAAAAAGGAAATATCTGGTGAATAAATATTTTATCCTGATTATATAACCTCATGCTACATCTAGATAAGGATGAGGCATTCCAACTGGGAATTTTAGGGTTATTTTTGACTAGAAATTGCTTTTACGATATTTGTTTCTGAGATTTATATATGTGTGTGGCTATCCTTTCARATTTCAAGTAGAAGTTGTTCTGTGAAGAGAGACTGCAGTTATCCAGTTGTCAAAAATAAGTTTTGCTGGATCAGGCACATTCTCAATTGTCTGTGCTCTTTTAAGACTTGAATATAGTTTACTGAGATCCACCCAAGAGCTATAACATGAGTGAGTGTTTCTAAGTTAAGATTCCACTGAGAAAATGGACTTTATCTAAAAGGAACAATGATCTCCCTTCAGAGATGCCAATTTGGCAAATACCTATGACATGTCCTTTATATAACAGCAAATTTGCCTCAAGCAGTGCATTTCCAACAGACACACATATAACTTGGGACTATGACTGGAAGTGGAGGGAGGAATACATCTATATATAAACTTCTTTAAAAATGTTTGAGAGGAGACATGTTTAATAAAGAAAACTGCTTTTATTTTGTGAAACTCCACTCTCTTTGATTCCTATGGTTTTGGACAACTTTGCTTTGTATTGTCTTCTGTTACCCTATTAAGCAAGCAATATTGTTACTGAGGCTGGACAGAGATGCTGAATAGTGGTGAGATTAGCAGATCTAACTGTGTTTATAAAATTAACTTCTGACCTGGCTTAATTGGCATTCCTGTTTCTAGTTTTTGAATGCAGCCTSTTTAATTTCATTCCAGGTTGCACCTTCACTTAAACGCTCATTTGGAAAGGATAAAAAAGCCTAAGAGATACAGAGATTTYATATTTTGTTACAGAAAAAAAAATTACGAAAGAAGAAATGCTAACCACTAGTACAGTAGTCTATCTGTGTCTGTCCATCGTGGTTATTCTTTAAAAAACATATTTTGCAAGGTAAAACCCATAGGAATACATGCAAGCAGGTATTTTTCCAACAGCTCAATCGCCTGTTTCATAGTGAGGGGCAGTGCTTGTCAAATTAATGTTAGGTTTGACTGCTTTGGAGTCTCTTTCTTAATTTGAACAAGATGCATCCAGAGCAGTTTCAAAGCTGTAGTGAAATTAGCTTTTGRACAAAGAGCTAGTGAAAGCTTCAGATGCAAATTTAGCTGCAATGTAAATAGGAGTGTCTGCAACCACAGGCAATGACTTTTATGCAATATGTAAGTAAATCATTCTGTCTAATATTAATGCAGAAGAATGCTAAATCCCAGTTCTCCTCTAGTAAATCCCTGCCTAGTGCTATACAGCACTGGAGATAGATTTTGAGATTTAAGTAATGTCAGTCTTCTTGAGAAGTAAATGACACTCACAAATACTGAGCAAAGGTGCTTTTTAAAACTCTAAAACAACAAATAGCTACTTGTATGCATACTTGACTCACGTGGATATTCAGTGGACTACCACGTGTCAGAAAGGAAGCAGGTGCACAGATCTCTGCAGGCCTGTGTTTAATTCAGCTAAATGTAGCTATTTTTACTCCTTTCCCCTGGAAAATGATACCATTAAATTCATTTTATCCTATTGTCTACTTTTTCAGTGTTACTTTCATCGTAATGTAATTCTGATTTGAACTTCATGTCTCATTGTTAGYAAATTAATACCTTTTGAAGTGTGTTTATTATTTAATTGTGTGGGCAAGTGCTACAAGGATAATTAGAAAGACCATAAAAATGAGAAATTGGCTGAAATAAAAAAAAATGCAAACATTATGATGGCTCTCTCCTGTCAATCTTTTGAAAAGCAGTAGTGCAATTATTCATACCTTTGACTCATTCAGAAATCTGCAGTTAAAATAGCATCTTATTTCACAGATGTACATCATTGGCTACTTTTTTGGTGAAGAGCAATGTGCTGAACTTATACTTTGTGGTCCTTAGTGCATTTCTGCATATATACCAASTAAGTATCATAATAAAAAGCTGTTTTCAAAATATTCAAGAAAATGCCATGAATAAAAAAATACTCTCCACAAACCTCATGTGCAATAGGAAATTTTCATTTGTGCACAAAAATCAAGTCAATAGAATCACAGAATCACACAGAAACACAGAATGGTTGAGGTTGGAAGGGACCTCTAGAGGTCATCTAGTCCAACCCCCCTGCTCCTGCAGTGACACCTAAATCAAGTGAAGTTAATGGAATTCTCTGTGTAAATTTTAAAATACTATTGTGAGGGCTGAGCAATGACCAAAAACATGTCCAAATATGATCTCTACATGTTTTTCTTAAACCTTAAATTTTGTTGTCTATTTTAGGTAATCATCTAGGCCTCTCCAATATTCAGTACAAAAGGACAGACAGAAGACATGTAATCCCATCTACCTAAGACACTTATGTATAGATGGGTTGAAGTTTCTCATCTCCCTCCATTTGCTGTGAGTACGAAAAATACCTGGTTTAGGAATCACCAGCAGTAAGTACCAGTGATTAGCCTTTAGTCTTATGTGCTTTGACCAAAGGACAAGTAATAGTATCTTTCTTCATGACTGGCAAAAACATGAAGTTAACTCAGTTACAAGTTCTGAATCTGTTTCCACCAGCGTATATATAAAAGTGTGGCGATGATATACAGGCACAGTATTCTTTTAGCCACTCAAGATATGCTGAGCATCTTGCCTTCCCAGAATTTTTACATTTCCAAGAAACATCCTGTGATATTACTTTGCATAATTGATGACAAGTTTGAGGCTGAAAAAGCTATTAATATAACTGCTATGGTCAGCTGGTGCACTTTACCTATAAAAAACAACTTATTTTCCTCTGTCTTTACAACCAACACATGAAGTCAGTGGAATCAATGGATAGGACCTCCTGGTTGAATGATCCACTTCACCATTTCAAATTCAAAAATGGGGCACACTATTCTTGAGCACCCTAAGGCAATTTCTTGCATATTGCATTTGTATAGTCAAAACAGGAACCTTCCTTAAATATGGAGAAGTACTGTGAACTCCTTCTTCCTCCAAAAGAGCTTTCTGAGTTACGGTTGCTATGGCATCCTTCAGTTACTGCATACCCACTACTGCGGGAGATTCAACAAAATCCTTATGCATACAAGCAGGTGCTTTGATTTTGGAGTTGCTCACATGCTTTAAATCAGACATCTGCAGAAATGCCTTGCTGAACAAGAACTCCTGCCTTCCCTTTTTGCTTCTCAGCTTGCAAGAAGACAATATATGTAATAAATATTCTTCATACAAATGGTTCACAGGCTATAGTTTCTGATTTATAGGCTGGATATAGGCTAGATTTTGTTGTTAGCATTCATTCTGACTAAACTGTGTATAGTTTTATATGAACATTGAATAAGGATAAAAGTAAGGCTCAAAATACATTGTAGAAATTCATAATTTCCTGTGCTGCTATAAAATTGTTGTAGAAAACTAGAGTATCACAGAAATTAAGGGTGTGATTTTGTAAGATAAAGGGTTCAAACCTTTTTTTTTTATTTTTAATACATTATTTTGAGGTTTGTTTTTCTTTCAGATTTTTGCGTGTTTGTTCAGAGCGTGGCCATACAAACAATAGTGCTGGTATAACAGAGTAAGAAACAGCTGGGAAGGAGAAGTGAAAGGCAGAGCAGGAATGCATCAAGGTAGTATTGCTGCAGGCATTTTTTTTCATGTGAAATCACAAACAGGCAGTAGAATGTCTAGGCATGTCACTGAGTCCATCCCTTTCCTTAAGACAGGATTGCACTTGACAGCTAACCTATTTTTAAAGACTCTGTGATGGAGTGATGGAGATTTCAAGATTAGTCTAGGCACTCTGTTCTGATGATTAATTACCTTAAGCTGTACATAAACATCAACAAATCTGAATAATACCACTCATTCTATGATTACTACTACTGGTAATCATAATCATTGTTTCCTTTAATTTAGCCACAAGACTTCTCTTTTGTTTTTTAGTAAGTGTGAGTATTAGAGCAAGGGATATTGTTAATTCTTAATTTAGAATTAATTTATATCAAAAATAAAGTGTCTGACTGTGTAAACAAATACACATCCTAAAATACAACTCTTAAGAAGCAATAATTCATTAATAATTTGTGTATTTTTCTGGTGTAATGATTATAAAGAGCAAAAATGTTGTAATGCAGCTAAAATCTCATAGAAAGTACTATAGACTCTAGAAGTAAATCATTTGATTCAAAATGAAACCATTTGTTTCTTGTCTCTAATATACATAAATATATATATGTATATATATATATACATGTTCTTACTGCACTGGAGATGGATTCCTTTCACAGCCAGTCTCTAATGCATATTACAATTCTTCAGCAGTAAATAGCAATTCTAAATCTTCCCAGTGGTATTGGCTACAGTTCCTGCTGTATTAATAGAAACTTTCATCCCTCTTAGTTTATCATCATATGAAGAGAAACCACATATCTGGAGGAAAYAGACAACCAATAAATTGTGGCATCCAATAAGCTGCAAAAGCAGGTGAGAAATTAAAACATATCTCAGGGCTAAGTCAGGATGATGCCAAGAAAACTTCTGTGCCATAGCATTTTGCATACAGATTTCAAAAACAAAACAAAACAAAACTCTCCAGTCGGAGGTYTGGAATTTCCAATATGCTCTTTGTAGTTATTAGTCCATGTATCAGTAGTGCCAGCACTAAAGAAATAAGGACTGTTTACATTAACGTATTTTTTAAAGAATCATTAAAATCATTGAAGCTCCTAAAAGCACTGCAGAATGCAATATGTCAGCGTGTTCACTCTTTGACGGTTACTTTTGATGATTGGCTACCTGTCAGCCTGTTATTCAAATGATCATGAGCTGAAAACTTAGGATATCCAGGGAATTGATAATGATCTGCAGAATGATTATGCAAGCAAGGTCAGTTGTCCAAGTAAACACATGTTAAGTCTACCAGCTGTCTGGTGCCTGTCAGTTTGAAGAACTGGCCATGACAGAAGTCAGTTTTGTGTAAATAAATACAAGGAAATCAGATCGTATCCAGATAACTTACAAGAGTATATCTGAAATAAGTAGTTAGAATAGTCACTTTGTCTCTGTTTTAAGGACATACTTGACATTATCATCATGACTGTTCTCATTTTAGGATTTACAGGATTAAAAATGACTGTTTTGAGAACGTGATTAACATCACTATGTCAATTAGTACTTTTATGACACAAGTAGGAAATGAACTGCTGAAGAGGAGCCTTTAAAACTAATGTTTATCACATTAAGACTCTTGTTGCATTCAGATCTGACACAGCCATACAACCTTAATTCACAGTTTTCAGGGAACTGTCATCAACTTTCTACTTCCTTTGCTATTCTATTTATGCATTTTCTTCCTAATATAATTCAGTTTCTCCTATGCCTGACGTAGGAGAAGAAGCAAGGTCTTTTTTTGCTATAGATGGCAGCACTAGCTTATCATAAATGTTTATGGGTTTCCTTTTCTTGACAGAAATAGCTAAAAGCATGCTTGGGCAGATTATGACTAGTATGTAATCTAATTGTGTTTAAAATTTACTGATGATCAACTCTGTTGGCCATATAGCAGGTTCGTCTAACATTTTCAAGTGACTTAAATACTTACTGGACAACAATGAAGTCCATTCACCATGCCTGAGGCCATGACTGTAAAGGTAATATATAGCTAATAAAATTATAAGTTAGCATATTACATTAAGAAATAAACGGAATGCTTAGTAAACTAACGTAAATACAACCAAAAAATGCAGTAAGAATATTCATTTAACAAACTCAATAAAAAACTCTTAGCTTAGTTGCCCTGGAGGCTAAACTAACAGTCAGGTTTACTAGAGTGATTTCTTTAGATTAAACTAGGATCTATATATTTCTTTGAAGCAATTGTATTCATTTGCAAAGAATATCACATTTTTGGGAGGGAAAGAAAGGAGGAACTTTTTTTTTTCTTATTTCTCACAGCTTTATGAGCATTTCACCTCAAAAAAAAAAAAAAAAAAAAACCTTTCTTTTTAAGCTTTCTCTAGGTGTGATTTAATGTTTTATTAATTGCCTGTTTGAATTCTGCTCACAATGATAGACATCCCCTTCCCTCCTTAAAAATTTCTTAATGATACACCTCCCCAATCCAGCTCAGTAGCTCAAATGCTTTTCATGTAAGCTATGATTTTGGAATGGGTCCTATTGTTTCAAGGAAATCTCAAATTAAATGTGTCTGCTTTTTCTATGAGTAATTACTGTCATACTCACAAGCTTCAACATAGTTTTACTCTATGTCTAGTATAATGTCACTCTATTTCAGTTCTCGTAACTGTGCAGAGACAATCTAAAATGACAGTGTTCTGACTGAAAATGCAAGATAAATATTTTACATATTATTTTACATATTATAATATTTTTTCCATTTTACTTGATTTTACTTGATTGCCTTTTAAAGAACAATTATATTTATAACGTATCCAGATATAAATGTAGAATATAGGTATCTTTTTACATACAGGTACAAGTATATATGCATATATGTGCATATACATTGATATATTTTTCCATTTTTTTTCAAGGAGCAGTTTAGAAAATTTTAGGCTTCTAAACAGAAAGTAAGCAACAGGAAGAAGAAAAAAAAACCCTGTTTTGTAATGTCATGTCAATGTACCCTTACTAGACACCTGATAGTCCATGCAAGGCAGAGATGTTCCACACCTTCTAACTGTAAGATAAGCATCAAGCAAAGTTTCTACTGTAATAGCCAAATGAGAGCCCTTTTCTCAGTCCATGTTCCTCACGTTAATTAGTCTTTTTCCATGTCGTAAATATAATTGTACTGTTTCACTCATGTACATTTTCTGATGCTTAGTTAGTGATAAGTCTGAAATCACGGCTTCAAGGTTTTTTTGTTGTTGTTTGTTATTGTTTCATTCATTATAAAATATAGGTCTATCAATCAAGAGACATAAATCCACTGGAAATCACACYACATTAATGGATTTGTGGAAGTATTTGCTGTTCTAACAAGAAATTCTTCCAAACTTAGCTTCCACAGTATCAGTTTCTAGAAAACTGAAATTCTGTCCTGATGATACAAATGTTCATTACAGATTATGCTGTCCTTTGTCCTAGAAGTCACTGCACAATTGCAGGTCAGTACTATTCAGTAAAGAAATCCCATCTAGTTCCTATTCCTTTTCTTCTTTCTAAAAACACAGCCTTTCCTTTGAAAGGGTCCTCCCTGAAATGTTCTTCATTGTATTGGGGTCTTATAGCAGGAGCATCAGCTATATGAATGCCATTATCCTATATCACCCAAATAATTTCCTTCCTCCTTAGGTATTTTAAGTAAGAACTATACTGTAGTCTTTAACTTCTGATAAATGTAGAACATATAGAGACACACTGTACCACACCAGGGGCCACTGCTTTATGAACCGTCAGTGGAAAATAATTGCTCCTAGTACTTTTGATAATGCTATACTAGAGAGTTAAAAAGTATGAACGTCAAAACCTAGCAGAGATATTCTGATAATTCATCTCCTGAGTCACTTGATATTGAGAAAGAAGAAATTTTTGAATGTAATTGTTACTCGATTTTGGCTTCCACCATAAAGCATGATTTACAGGGCCATTAATTTCCATTACTCTTCTGCATTGAAAACCATGCAAAACATCTACAAAAAATACATTAATAAATTTACATTCTTTGCTATTTTTTTCATATATAGATGCTATAWATATACTAGTCAATATTTGCCAAGGAGATAGCAATATATCGCCATCACAAAAATTGACACTGAAAGGCACAAAAGGAGGCTAAGAGCCAAGATTTTTTTAATTAAATGCCAATTGTTATGCTTCTACATGCACAACTAGATTTCCTGCCTTTTTTTTCAAAAACTGCTGTGCACCAACAACTGCCATTAACCTCAATTAGAGCAACAGTTAAGCTCCATTATTCCCTAGAGGAACAAGACCTTTACCAAGGGGTCCCTGTCATTTCAGATATTTGTTACATTGTTTCTGTGGCTGGCGAAGCTCGTTTGCAGTTCTGTGTAATTGCTAAATACAGTGGTAAAAAATGAATGTAAAAGCAGATGAAATGCAAATTTTTCCTTTTTTTTTTTTTCCTCCCTTCTTTCATTGTATTTTTCCAGAGACTAATGATAAAAAGCAAACAGGCATTTTTGGAGTTCATTTGAAAACTCACCCAAAGACTGAGTTTTTGATGCAAAACATTGGCATATATTCATCTCAAAGAGGACTTTTTGTTGTTATTTTGTTTTCTCCAAGCCTATATGTGATGCGTGCAAATTCTGTTATTAAAATTTGAAATGCTAAAATGAAGAAATTCTTTAAATATATTCTGTTTTTCTGCAGTCCTGCCAAAATTCTCCTTTGCAGCTTTATACCAGGCTGCTGTAAGCTAAATTCCCAACTTGCCTTCTTCCAGAGGGTTTGTACTGTACCAGCTACGTTCCCCATTTTATCCTCAACTCCCCCACTCTGCCCACTCCTATGACAGTTCTGATAATTTCCATCTCCACCTAAGCTTAAAGAACATTTGTCCTCCAAAAACRTAGTCATTCCTTTTTCTTTTTCCCCATATTTGTTTTAAAAAAAATCTCCAGTCCTTTCTCCCATAGTCATTCTTTGATAAAGCAAGCTAAATTTAGAAAATTATTGCTGCAATTATTAATTAGGGAATCAGGAATTTCAGTGAGACACTGACAAGAAACATTTACTTGCCAGTAGACTTCACTTCTGCTACTGGTGTTCTGTATGATGCTACATTCCCTTTATCCATAGATAATAGTTTAGCTTTAAAACTGCAGTTTCAGAATGGGAAAGGTCCTGATCCCAACAAAGATGACAGTAGAACTCATTTTCTTCAGCAGAGCCATGATACCCTCCTGTATCAGAAAAAAWAWATATATATAATATGTATTTGTAATGCAATACAGTGTGATATGATACCCTGAAGCAACCTTTCAGTGTCTTCTCCCAGTCTTGCTCTGATTGTTATCTGACCTCAAAGGGTTTAAATTTTCCCAGGTACTTTATCTGAGAGTGTCAATGTGCTAGCATGTTTATGGCCTATGTCAGTCAGATGAGTAAACTACTGATATTCATGTGTATTTGAACAGCTCTACAAACAGCTCGGTGTGGTAAAGAAGGAGGCAATCGAGATGTGGCTCTAGATTTTGACCAGCTGTTTAAACTAACCAAAGACTCATCTGAACCATTCCATACTTGATATGGTATGAAAAAGGTTTCATTGGCCACTTCGGAAAGACTGGAAGTTCACTGGCTACAAGGAGAGGGAATGGGAAAAGACAGATAAAGAGGATGATCTTGCTCAAGGTAAAAGAGTCTTGACAAAGCCCCATACAAGAATCAGAGTTGCAAGAAAACTAAAGAAGAGGAGGGTGTGTAGCTTTTCCATAGATTTTTCTGGTCTATGTTTTTGTTCTYGCTGTAAATATGAACAATGATGGTTAAAAAAAAAAAAAGTTGAAACTCTTGGTTTCTTTGACCTTCAATTACCCTGTATCTCTGGAGAGCAGTACTGTAAATCATAGTAATCACATGTCTGGACCACTGGAAAATGAATGTCCTCAGGATATACGTGTGGAAGAGAGGCATTAATCCCAGGACCTTGGTAGTCAGATTAGACATTCTTAGTCCTCCAGACTGATGCTAAAACATCTTCTAGTCAGAGTCATGCTTGGACTTCACTAAGAATCAAAAAGCATAAAAATTCATGTGTGTCTAGTGGGAGAGGAAGCCAAACAGCAGCCTCCCGAATGATCAAAACRTGCTACTCAATGAGGGCTTTGGCTAAAGATTCAGTCAAATATCTTTAAAACAAATTGTAATGACAGAAACATTATTTTCAAAGAAAAAGCAGCAATTCAGCTTATGATAAAATAACAAAGCCCTTAGGCTTTGGGCAGACACCAGAGACCTCTGTTTCATTTTTGGGCTGTCTTCATTTTCTTTACTGTAAAACCAGCCTGTCTTCTTGTTTCTCCATTTGAACCACAGCTATTTTAGAAATAATTGCCTCTCATAAATCTCTTCCTGGTATTCTATTTTTGCTCCCCTCCTGCACTGTCTACAGAACTATGAAGAACATTTTCATCAACTCATCATGTAAAAATAAACAAAAACACCAGCCTTCTCATTGCAAAAGCTTAAATTTGCAGCATCAGGTATCCTCTTCCTCTGTGACATTACACTTTTCCTTTCTATCTCCCTGTCATACATTGAGGGTGGTTTGGGGAATAGTATTAATCAATTTAAGAAATGTAAATCATAGAAGCAAGTGAGTTTTCTTTTTTTGTTTTTGTTTTTGTTTTTATTTTGTTTTGTTTTCCAAGCTGGTTGTATTTCTCCATTGTGCCAGTGTGATGTTTCCTGGTTGTGTGGTAATGTCAGGGAGCATGAAGGACTGGCTGCTCCTTACAGGATGAGGAGATGGGAGCTGAGCAGTAACACTGCATGGCAGGGCTCCAGCCCGATCCACAGTGTCCATATGAGGTGAGCAAAGATTACAGTCAAGTTCAGCCAACAGGGCAGATTAGCAGGAAAGCCTGTGGTGAAGAGGCGAGTTTGAAGTCGGGTCTGCAGATCATGGGCAATATTAAGCCTGATGAAGGTAATCAGGGTGAGACACAGACACAGCCCATGTTGGCCAGTCAGGAACATTGGGATGGGGACAAGCTGAGGCCAGAGCAGGCATGAAGCCTGCTGGTTGTGGTCAACAGGACCAACAGCCAGCAAGGGGCGAGGTTGTGGGGGGAGGCTGGAAACTAGCAGTGCTGTTGTGGGACAGGGACTGACCTGAAATGGGGCCTGGGCCAGAGCAAGGATTTTGGGTACCCCTAGGCAAGGCCTAGTGGTGGCCTAAAGGCACTCACAGATAATGCAGATCAGGGTGCAAAGCCAGCTGAATTCTAACTAGCTCACAAAAGAGGAAAAAAAAATCTTCTAATGACCTTAGTCCATTTGTTTGTAGAAACTTAAAATTGCTTCTGAAATATTTCCCTTGGTGTGGGATATACTTACTGTGTTGCATGCAAACACAAAGTTGAAACATAGTTTTGGGTACTTAGAACATGCAAATTACCTGCACTATTAAGCTCTGAAAATAATAAATAAATAGATAAAGTTAACATATAGTTGCTAAATTTCAGACTAAGAGATTCAAAGAATAATCTAAAATTCCGATTGCCTATGTTTAAACATTAAAATGAAAAAAAAAATAACATCATCAAGCAGATTCTGCTTGATGTCTCACAGGAACAGGCTTTCTCCTGTGTTTCAATGCCTCTTGTTTTATTCTGCTTAGAAAACTCAGTGACAGAATAATTTCCATTGCATTTTTTTTTCTGTGGCTCTTTCAAAAAAGCAGAAAGTATTTCAGAAGCTTGTAAAGGACACTTAAAATAAAAACTCAAAACATACACAAGTTTCTATAACCTCTATAAGTGTTTGAGGTTACTCTTATGTTGACTGGGTGAATTTTTCTAGTGCTTGCAATAAATCCCTTTAAAGATTTACTGTGAAATAAAGGTTCAGCAGGCCATTTTCATTTAGGATAAGGAATTTTCAAGGCAAATATCAGAGCTATTTGTATAAGCCAAACAAATAATTGGAATGTATAAGAAGAAACAAACCCAAGGGAATCAAAGTTAATGTCATGAACCATTATGTATATGAAGGGAATAATGAGGAAGAATCTGCAAAAGCTCATTAAAGCTAATCACTCTCTGAATGTACTTCTATTGAACCCTAATTAATTTAGAATCTTTTGAAATGCTCAGGAAACTGCCATCAGGCTATAGTAAAGAGGTACTATAAAGTGAAAAATGTCAATGGAATGATAAAAAAAGGAGACGCAATATATTAGTTCAAAGTCTGACCTATTAATAGAATGCCTGGGCTTCAAAAGGACTTCACCAAAACCTCCATTTTTACTAACCCTGGTAAGATCTGTGCTTAGTCTCATTGTGTTAGAGAAAGTGACAGCTGCAGAAATAAAAGTCAGAAGGGCACTGGGATAAATTAAAGGCTTGATGTCAGCAATGTCACTGTCTTTCTAGAGTAGCTATGTTTTGCATTCCAGTCAATGTGCACAAGCAGGATTTTGGATTGACCACAGAAGTGGCTGCAACCACAGAGCAGTTCTCTGACCTTACAAGGCCTGTTTTAAGGATTCAGTGGCATCCGTCAGCATCTCCTTTGACTTGACAGGTCGAGGGCCTGAGCCTGGTGAGTCTGCACTTAAGATGGCACTGTATTTTGTACAATAGGTGTGTATTTAGGATTTCACAAATGCTGAGTAGGTATCTGCATTTGCATCGACACTTGAGTTGTACACGCAAAGCAGTTCACAACATACACAATGCAGGCTCTGTCAGTAAAGCTTGTGGTCACAACAAACATCCCACTGCTTAGTCTCACATTTGAACTGAAATACTGGTTTTACTCCCTTGCCTTCTGCTAATCTGATTCTTCAAAGTAATTAGCTAAGCAGGGCACCAAAATGAAATACTTCCTACAAGGGACAATAAATGAACTCTGTGTAAATGCAAGAGTAGATTACTTTGATATAAAGAAGGCCATTATTCCATACAACTTTGCAAAGATTACTATCTTGGAAGCTTGTAATCTGATTTTTATAAATCGTATTTAACATATTATTTTCTTTTTAACAGGCAGCACCTAAAGTTGTACCACTTTTCTCTCATGTTATCCCTTCTTTTTCATAGCAGAATTACACAGTCCTATTTATATATAACTTGTGAAATTGTCAGCAAAATGCTTTATTATTATAAATACTATGTTTAATATAGAGCCAATCTTACATTTCAATCGAGAATCAAGAGGTATTAGGGTATAAAGTTTAAATGTTACAATCGTACTGACTCTCATATTTATATCAGAGTCCTTCAAATCATTGTTCCTAATAGATTCCAATTCTTCTCTTCCATCAGATCTTGCCTCTGTAAAATTTTGGGAGGTTTACTCTTCGGGGAGAGAGAATGAGAAACAGATCATCGTGGAAAAGTCCAATGAACTCCACTGTAAAAGGTGCAAAGGATAGATAAGGGAGGTCTACACACTTTAAAGGAGAAATGGAAAGTAAGTTTCACATGCAAATGAAAATGAGTGATTTTTCTCAACTTAAGAATTTTTATCTGATCCAAAATCCATTGTGAAAAACAGTTTCTAAATGATTTTTACAAATGCACAACTTCCATAATTTATTTGAAAAATCAAAAATTTCAGACAATCAAGATACTGTTTCAGAAAATTCCTTTTTTCTTTTTTTTTTTTCTTTTAAGTTTACTCCTTAGAGTAAATATTTGTGTGCTTTATCCAGCTGTATTTTTAATGTTATAAAAATGCTTTTTCCTAGGTTAAAATTAGGACTAGTATGCAATCTTTTTAAGAATTAATGCTAAAAAGTCCTCCTTTATATTAAATGTCAATGTCTGTTGCTTAAGGAATGAGAAGTTCTAGACAGAACTCCCAGGGTCTTCTAGTCTAGCTCCTTGTCCATCTTGCCATTGCCACAGGCTTCATATTATCCCCCTCATATATATAGCAAGCTTCGCCTCGAAAAGAGCTGCCCCTCAGCAGCAGAGATGCTTCTCTGTTTGAAAGTTATTTATAAACTATCATCAGCTCCATTCATCTTTCCAGCCTAAACCACTATATGCTCTGACTGAAAGTGGTACTTATGTCAAGACTGGTTTGGGGACACATCAGTTCTTTTCTCACCCTAATGTTTACCTGGCAGTTTTATTTCTGACAGACTAAGTAAGCACAGCTTTCCAAGGCATGTGGCTGTGAACCTATTTCTTTTGCCTGCCCAATTAAGCAGTCATATATCTGCACTCAATGGTGGCCCTCTCTCTGCACTGATATGATCTATCAGAGATGTATGGGCAGACAGACTGTATAGCAACTGCCAAGTTTGGAGAGTGAGCAGAAAACCTTTTGTTTGTTTGTTTACTTTGCAGTTACAGAGCTTCTCCTTATCTTGGCAGATAACACCTCTTCTAACATGGCCCAAGGTAGCTTTTCTATTCCTTTGCTTAACACCAACTCTCTTATTGTTATTCTTATTTTATTCTTGTTTCAGAACACCTTTGAAAACTCTTTTTTGCCTACTTCTGAAAAAATTGTGACTGTGCCAAAAATATGAAAGGTAATTTCCCCTAGAARAAAAAAGAACAGATATTCAGGGATGTTTTGAAACATTTAGAGCATTTGAAGCATTTAGAGAAGGAATCTTAACAATATTAATCTAGAGCTGATAGTGTTTGTTACTCTTCCCAATCTCCACTCATTTTAATGATAGGTTTCTTGCAACTTTTCSTGGCATTCCATAGCCAAGCATTTGCTTCTGTCTTAGTAGTAAGAATCTGGTGTTGCCTAATTCCCTAAAAAGTGAACACAACAATTAATAACTTAAAATGTTTTTTTTAACCCTATTTTTTTTTGCCTTTGAGTTGATTCTTAAAAACAAGTTTTGATCTAATTCTAAGGACAAAGGTAGTTTTTTGGCAGCACTATCTCAAAGTGGGCTAGAAAATGTATAATTATGTCATAGAAGATATTTCACTAATAATAGAAAGACTAATTGTCTTTCTCATGTCAGTATAGAAATAAACACATACATTGTGAAAATAAGAACTGAAAAATCTGAAGAATGAAAGGTGTGGGTTTTTTATTTAAACATTAATATGAGTCTTTTGCTTGGCTATATTCAGTGGCACCAGGTTAAATCTTTTAWCCATCATGACGGCTGGTTAAATGATATAACTTGATCTTGCTATTCCTTTTTTCAGTCTGCTTCACATAATAGCTCTTTATCTAAGGAATCTCAGTCTCCCCATTTACTTTGCTTAAATGTTAGAAAGAACTTGATTGTTCACATATGAAAATAATTTGTGAAGAGAAACTTTGTAAGTTAGTTTAGAAAAATGAACAAAAATCTCATTGAAGTACTCCTTAATTTGAAGAGAATCATCAGCTCCAAACTTTATATTCTTCAGAAAGAATAATCTTTTTTGAACTTCAAGAAATACAGACTTTGTGTAACAGCTATGCTCTACTTGCCTGTAACTAACTTCTTTAGAAAGAACTGATAACAGAACAAAAAACAAGCATTTATTTCCTCCCACCACTTTCTTGCTACCTATAGATATTCAATGCCTCCCCTATTGCCTGTTGTGTTGGTGACATTCAACTGTATGTTCTAGTTCTGTAATGTTAATTTATTTTTAATCAAATCACTACAGATGCCAATTATTTACTAATTATTTGAATTTTCTTCTGAGCTTTTAATTTGCAATTCTTTTCAATGAAGAGGATTTTTGTAGGGATCTTAAAATAATTGCACTTGTATTCAGCAGTTATTCTACTAATTAGCAGTGTTTCTTTTATTGAGGTCTGTGGATGATGTTACTGGGTACAAAACATTCACCTTTCATATGAAAAGAGGACACTAAAATTTAGCTGCCTTTTTAATAATGTTTTATTTCTATTTCCCATTCAGATCTAGTAACTATACTACCTGGGCTTGCACACCCTTACATCACATAATATTCTTGGTTCTCCTATTCATGTTACTTATGTACGTATATTTGTTATATRTACATATATATACATATATTGATTATATATTATTATACATATATGATTATCATATATGTGATTATACATATATAATCTGATTTCAGAAGTCTATACTTGCAAATCACATGTCTCGGTGCTTTTGTTATTCTTGTGGTTAAGGTCTGAAAATTCATTGACTTTTCCTGAACTGGGGATACCATGCAGAGAGAGACATAGGATTTTGGACTAATCCAAAAGCAGGACAGTATATCTTCCCTATTCTTCCTCAGTATCAGCTTATGAATTCAAGGTTTAGCTGGACTGTTTTGCTGATGGCTTGCATGGAGAACTCCTGCTCAGCTGACTCTGTACCATGAACCAAGATATTTTCAAAATTACTGCTTCCTTGAATTGATTTTCCAGGAATGCTTTCATAACTCCACCTTGGAAAAGTGCTGTGGATAATAGCACTTGTCAAGACAGGAATGTGAGTGTATGTGACTGGAATAACCAAAACTATCTAAGAAGGTGTTTGCCCTAACCCGATCACATTAAAAATGACCTTTAGCCAAATTAAAAAGGAATTATTAAGATGTTTTTGAAAGAAGATGTCAAAGAAAGAGTCAACTTGAAAAGAAGTATAAAGGAAGTGTGAAAATTCTTACCAATGGGGACAGACCTTGCAGAAGTAATCAAAACCTACATTGGCAATGCCAAGTATGATTTGCTTTAAACTAAACTCAGGTTAAACCAAGAAGCTTTTCCCTAAAAGAAGGCTCATATTGCTGTTATTGTTCCTATCTGCATGGCTTTAGATTTGTAGGTATTTGAAAGATATTATTTTCTTGCGCTAGAGCAACTAGAATATCCTGTTTCTATTTTTACAAAAAATCCAGTCATTTGCCATTTTCTTTATTAATTTTCCCTACATTATGCCATTTCTCAAGTATTAAAAGTTAAAAATATGCATGCATTTCATAAGGACAAACAACTTGAAAATATGGCAATTTAACATTTTTCCTTCAAGTGGGAAACTTCTGAAAGGTTCTGAAATAAACTATTTCTCTGGGAAGAAACCAGTGCCATGTCAGTTTTATGAAGCTAATAAGTGTGTATCCCTCATGGGTTTCTCCTCTCCACTGTATGAACTCTGTTTGCTTTTTCTGTTTCCAGTGGTTTCCTTTGTGCTTTCTCATGTGGCTGGACAGCGTTCGCTCAGTGCCTTCTCACCCCGTTGCCACAAACCAGCTGCAAACACACATGTTTTGCAAAGCCTTCCATCTATAGAGATCTTGGGGTAGACTCTCAACTGCTGTAAGTTGCTGGAGCACCAGTACAGCGTATAGGACTGGGCTGAATCATGCCATCTGGCCCTCTGAGCCACTCTGTGTTTATTTGAGCAATTGAACATATTGTTTCAAGCTCCTGCTGTTTAACAATAATATTTCCTGGCCAGAGGCTTTTATAACAGCTTACTGTACAGTTCTCAGCAAAGTGCCGTGTAAATAATGATAGTGATTGTCCATTTTCTTTTACCGCTCCCTAAGTCTCCCCTCAATGAGCAGAGCTTTCTGTAGACAAAGATAGGAAAGACAGGCTCGGGCAAGTTTCTAGGAAAAATAACAGCACAACCTTTCTCAAATAAAGGGAAYTAGTGCCTAGCAGAGCAACTGTAGCAACAGAGTTATGACCAATCACAGAATCTATTGCCTAAGTATTTTTATACTTATTGCTTTGCTGTTATCTTTCCTATTCAACTTAGCTAGATCATTGTCTTTACTGGAATGTGCCACCATGCTCAGTATCTTTGCTTTTTCCAAAAGGCTTCAGAAGGATCCTACTACTCAGTAAAGAGTGCCATTCACCATCATTAGCTGATAGAGTGAACATCCTAGACATAGGGAAGGCAAGCATACTTCCTTTTTGTACAAGGCAGATGGCACTACCACCAAAAAAGAAAAAAATCATAGAATCATAGAATGCTTAAGGTTGAAAGGGACCTCAGAGGTCATCTAGTCCAACCACCCTGCTCATGCAGGGTCACCTAGAGCACATAGCACAGGGCTGCATCCAAGTGGGTTTTAAAGATCTCCAAAGAAGGAGACTCCACAGCCTCTCTGGGCAGCCTGTTCCAGGGCTCTCTCACCCTCACTCTCAAAAAGTGTTTTCTCAAGTTCCTGTGGAACTTTTGGTGCCTCAGCTTGTGGCCGTTTCCTCTAGTCCTATCGCTGGCCACCACTGAAAAGAGGCCGCCCCCTCCTCCTCACTGCCTCCCTTGAGGTGTTTATAGACACTGATCAGGTCCCCCCTCAGCCTTCTCTTCTCCAGGCTGAACAGRCCCAGCTCTCTCAGCCTTTGCTCATATGGCAGATGTTCCAGGCCCCTGATGGTCCTCGTAGCCCTGCGCTGGACTCTCTCCAGCAGCTCCACATCCCTCTTGTACTGGGGAGCGCAGAACTGGACGCAGTACTCCAGATGTGGCCTCACCAGGGGTGTGTAGAGGGGGACGATCACCTCCCTCGACCTGCTGGAAACGCTTTTCTTAATGCACCCCAGGATCCCGTTGGCCTTCTTGGCCACCAGGGCACACTGCTGCCTCATGGTCAACTTGTCGTCCACCACGACACCCAGGTCCCTGTCTGCGGGGCTGCTCTCCAGCAGGTCAACCCCTAATCTGTACTGGTGTCCAGGGTTATTCCTCCCCAAGTGCAGGACCCTGCACTTGCCCCTGTTGAACCTCATGAGGTTTCTCGCCGCCCAGTCCTCCAGTCTGTCCAGGTCCCTCTGGATGGCAGCACAGCCCTCAGGGCTATCAGCTACTCCTCCCAGTTTGGTATCATCATCAAACTTGCTGMRGGAGCACTTCAGCCCTTCATCCAGGTTGTTAATGAATAAGTTAAACAGGATCGGACCGAGGACCGACCCCTGGGAGACACCGCTAACTACAGGCCTCCAACTAGACTCCGCGCCACTGACTACCACTCTCTGCACCCTGCCACTGAGCCAATTCCTAATCTACCTCCCCGTCCACTTATCATAAAAATAATTATAAATAAGAATCAGATCTTGTGCTTATTGGATTTTAGCCTTCCCGAACGGATAGGCAACACTGTCCACTTATGCAAGAAGAAAAAATATCAAATCTGGGAAAGACTCTTCATTCTCTTTATTCTACAGAAAGGGTCTGTGCTGTTTGCCTCCTGTCTGTCCCAAGAGAAACAAATGTATTAAAAGGATCTGGCACTGCCTTCTACTCCTTTAGTTAGTAACCAAAAATGCCCCAATTGCTTCCTCCTCTTATCTTAGCACTCTCTCTCTGAGTGCCAGATGAGAAGCAGAAGTAAGAATCAGAGCTGGAGAGGAATGGATGCTTCTCATGCTACCTTTGCATTGTGTGCCCAAGGGCATTCCCAGGACACTGGAGACCAGACTCCAGACTGTTCTCCAGGGGATTTWAATAGTTCCCACAATACCCTAATCACTGGACTGGACTGTCTTGGTGTTTTTTTGTTTGTTTGCTTGTTTTGTTTTTTAAGTATATGAATGCATTTGTGACTCAGTGTGGTGTTAGTAGAACATATCCTGCTTACAACATGGATTAGGTTTTTCACAGTGTATTCATAGACTTCTCATTTATTTCTTCTGTATAAAGGTCTAGCATAAATATATTCTTTCCTTGAATCTGACTAATCTAAATGGTAGATAATCTGCTTTTTCTTTTTTTGCTTCGTTCTTTTTTCTTTGGATGTGGCTACTTCCGAGGCATTCTGAATTCCAATATCCTTTATCCATAATGTCTCTAACTATGTAAGGTGATTAAATGTCAATTCTAAACATACAGTGTCAAAAAAAAAAAAAAAAAAAAAA